>NC_092168.1:37954683-38254683 GCF_045791955.1 Oncorhynchus clarkii lewisi | reverse complement strand
TCGCTCTGAGACTTCTAGTAGTTGTTCCCCTTGCTCTGCATGGGTAACGCTGCTTCGATGGTGGCTGTTGTCGTTGTGTTGCTGGTTCAGGCCCAGGGAGGAGCGATGAGAGGGACGGAAGCTATACTGTTACACTGGCAATACTAAAGTGCCTATAAGAACATCCAATAGTCAAAGGTTAATGAAATACAAATGGTATAGAGGGAAATAGTTCTATAATAACTACAACTTAAAACTTCTTACCTGGGAATATTGAAGACTCATGTTAAAAGGAAACACCAGCTTTCATATGTTCTCATGTTCTGAGCAAGGAACTTAAACGTTAGCTTACTTACATGGCACATATTGCACTTTTACTTTCTTCTCTAACACTTTGTTTTTGCATTATTTAAACCAAATTGAACATGTTTCAATATTTACTTGAGGCTAAATTGATTTTATTGTTTATGATTAATATGATTTTATGTATTATATTAAGTTAAAATAAGTGTTCATTCAGTATTGTTGTAATTGTCATTATTACAAATAAAATAAAAATCGTCCGATTAATCAGTATTGGCTTTTTTGGTCCTCCAATAATCAGTATCGGCTTTTTTGGTCCTCCAATAATCGGTATCGGCGTTGAAAAATCATCATCGGTCGACCTCTAGTCTTTACCACAGAATTTAATGTAACATTTCCCTGACCAAGATGGCTGCCATTATCAGCACAATCGGATTTATGAAGGTTTGACATAGGCCTATCTAGTGTTACTTTTCGTCTCTATAGGCTTAGCTCCATCTTCCTTTTTGTGTATAACTCTCACCACTGAAAAGTCAACCGTCCAGTCTAACCCCCTTGCGTCCCTTCTCAGGCTGCCCTGCGTCAGATCACAGACAAGGCGAGGGAGTTTGGAGCAGGACCCCTGTTCAACCAGATCCTGCCCCTGCTCATGTCTCCTACTCTGGAGGACCAGGAGCGCCACCTGCTGGTCAAGGTCATAGACCGCATCCTCTACAAGCTGGACGACCTGGTCCGCCCATATGTACACAAGGTGAGTCGTCGCGTGTGAGAGCGAGGGACTCACTGACTCGGTTTACAATATGTCTCCTGTGCCGAGATTGGCCTTCACTAATGGACTCTCTGTTCCCCAGATCCTGGTGGTGATTGAGCCGCTGCTGATTGATGAAGATTACTACGCCCGAGTGGAGGGCAGAGAGATCATCTCTAACTTGGCCAAGGTGAGCCCCACTTCCAGCCCTATAATGTACTCACACACCCACCACAGTTGGGTCGTATGCCTGTTGGACCGGTCCTTGGTCAGATCAGGGCTGGTACTTTGTTAGATGAAAAACCAGCAGGAGAACTAGCCGGTCTGACATCCAGTTAATTTCTGTTCTCACCTTGTACCCGTTGGTCACATTCCTAAAGCAAGTAGCTAATACATTTTGACCTGAAATCACATTAGAAAAGTATACTTAGGATGTCTATGCAAGCACTATCATAAACACCTATTCATCTTAGTTGATCTCTTACCCTCCCTTCCTCCCTCCCCCTCTAGGCTGCCGGCCTGGCCACTATGATCTCCACTATGAGACCTGATATTGACAACATGGATGAATACGTCAGAAATACAACAGCCAGAGCTTTCGCTGTCGTAGCGTCCGCTCTGGGTATCCCCTCCCTCTTGCCCTTCCTCAAAGCTGTTTGTAAGAGCAAGAAATCTTGGCAGGCCCGCCACACGGGCATCAAGATTGTCCAGCAGATCGCGATCCTCATGGGCTGTGCCATCCTGCCCCACCTGAGGAGTCTGGTGGAGATCATCGAGCATGGTGAGGGACCACTGCCTGAGGATGCTATTGGACCTGGGGGGGTAGATTTGTTTTTTAGTTATAGTACATTAGTTATATTTAGTAGTGACTAGTATATTTGACTCAAGTAGATTCGTTTTCTAGTATCTAGGGTGCGAGGGTTGACATTTCAAGTTTATTTTAAAGTGCATTGTTGGTCACAATACACTTTACAAAGAAGGATAACATATATGATGATCTGACCTCCGTCGTGTCTGCCCCCCTCAGGCCTGGTGGATGAGCAGCAGAAGGTGCGGACCATCAGTGCCCTGGCCATCGCCGCCCTGGCGGAGGCTGCCACGCCTTACGGTATTGAGTCCTTTGACTCCGTACTCAAACCCCTGTGGAAGGGTATCCGACAGCACAGAGGAAAGGTGAGGACACATTGCTTTGTCACATGCCTGCGAATCATTCTCGCCTGTTGGACTGGTCCGTGGTCAGATCAGAGCTAGTACTTCACTAGATGGACACCAACATGAGACCTGTCAGATCTGACATCCACCCTGCACCTGTTACGTTCCTAAAACAGGTTAATACAAACTAGTTTACTTGACATCACAATACAACTTATTTTCAGGATCTCGCCTGTACAGGTACCAGTGTTTCCCCTATATTCATTCAATAGTGGCCGCCACCCCCCAAAATATGATGTGCATTATAATACAAATAAAATATGATGTACATAACAAAAATGATAGAAGCAAAAAAGTTTGGGACGTTTTTAGTGTGAACTTAAACGTTATGTTTGAGTCACTCAGATGGCATGAGACCACGGCATAAGCCATGGAAAAAGGTGTAGAATTACAGCAATTCTATCTTTTAAAATGTCAAAATTGTCTGGATACAGTAACGGAGTTAACTCTCACCTCTCCCCTCTGGGTCCCAGGGTCTGGCTGCGTTCCTGAAGGCCATTGGCTACCTGATCCCTCTAATGGATGCTGAGTACGCTAACTACTACACCAGAGAGGTCATGCTGATCCTCATCAGAGAGTTCCAGTCCCCTGACGAGGAGATGAAGAAGATCGTGCTCAAGGTGAGGGAGGCTGCGCGTGTGTGTTCGACTCATTCTCGCTTGTTCGACCTATCAGATCAGGACTAGTACTCCACTAGATGGACACTAACATGAGAACTGGCAGATCTGACATCCAGTTCACTTCTGTTCTCACCCTGCACCTGTTGGTTACATTTCCAGAACAGAAATAAGTTACACATGCTACGTATTACACTTCAAAGTGAATTGGTGTGTGTGTGTGGCCTGTTTCTAACCCCCGTTGTCCCCCCTCTCTTCCAGGTGGTGAAACAGTGTTGTGGTACTGACGGTGTGGAGGCCAACTACATCAAGACAGAGATCCTGCCTCCCTTCTTCAAGCACTTCTGGCAGCACAGGATGGCCCTGGACAGACGCAACTACAGACAGGTAGGTACAGACGCAGCTCAAACAGGAACGACTCCATGCATATCCCTTATGCTGACTGGCTTGATTACAGATCTAAACTAAATGTTTAACCAATCATAAGTCAGTTGTAGTCAATTTTCTGACAATAAAATCTATATATATTTTTAGCCTCAATGGGATAAACTGGTAAAATACAAAGAAATACAATAACTCACTAACATTTAGAATCCGGTCGTAGTTGATTCATGTCTGGTGTTTTTTGGGTCTGTGAGCTAACCTCTTCCCTGTATGTCTGCCCACCTTCTAGCTGGTGGACACCACAGTGGAGCTGGCCAATAAGGTGGGAGCAGCAGAGATCATCTCTCGTATTGTAGATGACCTGAAGGACGAGGCAGAGCAGTACAGGAAGATGGTGATGGAGACCATAGAGAAGATCATGGGGAACCTGGGAGCTGCTGACATCGACCACAAGCTGGAGGAGCAGCTGATCGACGGCATCCTGTACGCCTTCCAGGAACAGACCACAGAGGTGAAACCCGGGAGAGGGGGCACATTCAGCAAGGAACAATGTTGTGGAAAGTTCAGATAGAAGTGGAACTTCCCAGTGTTCTACCGATGTGTCTTTCTGACAATGGTCTGAGATGTAACATTAATTTCCCAAAACACCTTACAGAGAACAGTCGTATGTGTCAATATTGATAAGATTGGAAGAAAGGCATTGCTGTTCTCGGATCAGCTTTCTCAGTTAAAATCTTACCTTAATTATAAATGTTATGTCACAATACTGACATTGGATCAGCTCCTAAAGAGATATTACCACCTACGGCTGCAAATATTGAGGCGGCTTATTATAATGCTTACCCAATAAAAATTGCCACGTTAGGCTACACATGAAATATAATGAGACAAATTACAAACAATAGTCTACAAGTAACAAAATAGAACTCAAATGATTGAAAATGAACTGTATTTCAATATGATTGACGTAGAGCTATAGCCTACTGTTTATATTTTTTAAGCATTTTTTTTTAAAGACCACGTCACTTGTTTGTATCAATTGTCGAGACATTGGCAACTTTGTTTTTGTAGTCAACTTTGTTCTGAAGTTACCCGTGGTCACATAGACAGAATCACGTGGTTTATCTATGTTTAGAGGAGGTCTTCTGTATCTAACGAGGCACTTAGCTGTTCTACGAGTGGTCTGAGGCAGGCGTTAGATTACGAGCGTTTTCAAGTGCACCGTTAATAACGATGGTTTTGGGAAACAGCTCTGAGATTTAACGATGCTCCTACGATGTTTCTAATGAAGAACCGAGCCTTAAGATGCTTTTGGGACACCAGGCCCAGAACGTTTGCCTGCTGAACCTGGCTCGTGGTATAACATCGGGAAAAGCCTGTGCTGAAACAAGTTATCCCTGTCTGAACAGCAGTGTGGATTTATGGGAATCTGAGGCTTGACGGGAGATTAATTTTGATTTGAATGGGTAACTGCTGTTGTCCGAAACGGCACCCTGTTCCCTTTAAACCCGAGCCCTTTGGGCC
This sequence comes from Oncorhynchus clarkii lewisi, assembly GCF_045791955.1. NCBI lineage: Eukaryota > Metazoa > Chordata > Actinopteri > Salmoniformes > Salmonidae > Oncorhynchus > Oncorhynchus clarkii. Next base: position 38,249,916 of record NC_092168.1, on the reverse strand, counting down.
TTGGTCAAAAGTAGTGCACTCTATATGATGCCATTTTGGACACACACACTCTGTCTGTCATTAGCCTACCTGTGTAGAATATGACTGACTGTAGGACTTGACCTCTGACCCCTGTAGGACTCTGTGATGCTGAACGGGTTTGGCACGGTGGTGAACGCCCTGGGGAAGAGGGTGAAGCCCTACCTGCCTCAGATCTGTGGTACGGTGCTGTGGCGTCTCAACAACAAGTCTGCCAAGGTCCGCCAGCAGGCTGCTGATCTCATCTCCCGCACCGCCGTGGTTATGAAGACCTGCCAGGAGGTTAGTCTTCCCAACCTCTCACAGATGGTCACGCACATACACACATGCACACTCGAACACACACACACGTATTGCACACACGCACATATATACAGTCTCTCTCTCTCTCTCTCACACACACACACACACACACACACACACACACACACACACACATATATATATATATATATATATATATATATATATATATGATACACTGCTCAAAAAAATAAAGGGAACACTTAAACAACACAATGTAACTCCAAGTCAATCACACTTCTGTGAAATCAAACTGTCCACTTAGGAAGCAACACTGATTGGCAATACATTTCACATGCTGTTGTGCAAATGGAATAGACAACAGGTGGAAATTATAGGCAATTAGCAAGACACCCCCAATAAAGGAGTGGTTCTGCAGGTGGTGACCACAGACCACTTCTCAGTTCCTATGCTTCCTGGCTGATGTTTTGGTCATTTTTGAATGCTGGCGGTGCTTTCACTCTAGTGGTAGCATGAGACGGAGTCTACAACCCACAAGTGGCTCAGGTAGTGCAGCTCATCCAGGATGGCACATCAATGCGAGCTGTGGCAAGAAGGTTTGCTGTGTCTGTCAGCGTAGTGTCCAGAACATGAAGGCGCTACCAGGAGACAGGCCAGTACATCGGGAGACGTGGAGGAGGCTGTAGGAGGGCAACAACCCAGCAGCGGGACCGCTACCTCCACCTTTGTGCAAGGAGGAGCAGGAGGAGCACTGCCAGAGCTCTGCAAAATGACCTCCAGCAGGCCACAAATGTGCATGTGTCTGCTCAAACGGTCAGAAACAGACTCCATGAGGGTGGTATGAGGGCCCGACGTCCACAGGTGGGGGTTGTGCTTACAGCCCAACACCGTGCAGGATGTTTGGCATTTGCCAGAGAACACCAAGATTGGCAAATTCGCCACTGGCGCCCTGTGCTCTTCACAGATGAAAGCAGGTTCACACTGAGCACATGGGACAGACGTGACAGAGTCTGGAGACGCCGTGGAGAACGTTCTGCTGCCTGCAACATCCTCCAGCATGACCGGTTTGGCGGTGGGTCAGTCATGGTGTGGAGTGGCATTTCTTTGGGGGGCCGCACCTCCATGTGTTCGCCAGAGGTAGCCTGACTGCCATTAGGTTCCCGAGATGAGATCCTCAGACCCCTTGTGAGACCATATGCTGGTGCAGTTGGCCCTGGGTTCCTCCTAATGCAAGACAATGCTACACCTCATGTGGCTGGAGTGTGTCAGCAGTTCCTGCAAGAGGAAGGCATTGATGCTATGGACTGGCCCGCCCGTTCCCCAGACCTGAATTCAATTGAGCACATCTGGGACATCATGTCTCATGTCTCTGCACCACAGACTGTCCAGGAGTTGGCGGATGCTTTAGTCCAGGTCTGGGAGGAGATCCCTCAGGAGACCATCCGCCACCTCATCAGGACCATGCCCAGGCGTTGTAGGGAGGTCATACAGGCACGTGGAGGCCACACACACTACTGAGCCTCATTTTGACTTGTTTTAAGGACATTACATCAAAGTTGGATGAGCCTGTAGTGTGGTTTTCCCCTTTAATTTTGAATGTGACTCCAAATCGAGACCTCCATGGGTTGATAAATTTGATTTCCATTGATAATTTTTGTGTGATTTTGTTGTCAGCACATTCAACTATGTAAAGAAAAAAGTATTTAATAAGAATATTTCATTCATTCAGATCTAGGATTTGTTATTTTAGTGTTCCCTTTATTTGTTTGAGCAGTGTATTTATATACACACACACTGCAATGATTTCACCTTCACTGACTGAGTTCTTCTTTCATTTCTAATCCTCCCTCTCCCTCTCTCTCTCTCCTCACAGGAGAAGCTGATTCCCTTTCTAAACCTTTCTCTCTCTCTCCTCCACAGGAGAAGCTGATTCCCTTTCTAAACCTTTCTCTCTCTCTCCTCACAGGAGAAGCTATTTCCCTTTCTCTCTCTCTCTCTCTCTCTCCTCCACAGGAGAAGCTATTTCCCTTTCTAAACCTTTCTCTCTCTCTCTCCTCCACAGGAGAAGCTGATTCCCTTTCTAACCCCCCCAGTCTCTCTCTCTCTCCACAGGAGAAGCTGATTCCCTTTCTAAACCTCCCTCCCTCTCTCTACTCCACAGGAGAAGCTGATGGGTCACCTGGGAGTGGTGTTATATGAGTATCTAGGAGAAGAGTATCCTGAAGTACTGGGAAGTATCCTTGGTGCTCTCAAGGCCATCGTCAATGTCATCGGTATGTAAACGTTATCCCCTCACTTCTACAACTCCCTGTCTTCTGACCAATAGCACGTTGACACTAAGGTTGATGACCCTTTGGTCTTCAGTCATATGCCTGCGAATCATTCTCGCCTGTTGGACTGGTCTGTGGTCAGATCAGAGCTAGTACTTCACTAGATGGACACCAACATGAGACCTGGCAGATCTGACATCCAGTTCACCTCTGTTCTCACCCTGCACCTGTTGGTTACAAATGAAAAGTCATTTGGGGTGGCAGGTAGCCTAGTGGTTAGAGCGTTGGACTAGTAACCGAAAGAAATCTGTTGTTCTGCCCCCGAACAAGGCAGTTAACCCACTGTTCCCCAGTAGGCCGTCATTGTAAATAAGAATTTGTTCTTAACTGACTTGCCTAGTTAAAGGTAAAATAAAAAAACATTTGTTTTATTTTCCAAATGCTTTGTCTTGTAGCTCCATACACTCTCAGCCCACTAATTTAGCCCTCTCACTTCCTAAGAGGAGCTGAAATCATTTGAGAAAGAGCTCGAGTGGGTAGAGAGATGCCTGTGAATGACTTGTGTTAGTTGAGTTCAGTGAAGAACAAGTATTGGGCTGGTTTAACAGCAGTAATGCTATAAGAGTGGTTATGATTAAGTTAGGATATGTAGAGGTGTTAACACTTGGTGATATGCATCCAGAGTGCTGATTGGTTGTCTGTGCTGTCACTCAGGTATGCACAAGATGACTCCACCAATCAAAGACCTGCTACCGCGGCTGACGCCAATCCTGAAGAACAGACATGAGAAGGTGCAGGAGAACTGTATTGACCTGGTGGGCAGGATTGCTGACAGGTATGTCTGTAGCAAAGGAATCACACACACATACAGACATTCACCAGTACAGTCCAATCTTTTACACACACATTCACTAGTAAATTCCAATATGTGACTCTTGTGTAAATATGGTATGATAGTAGATGTTTCCTCAACCATGTTGTAACTCCTACCCTGGTCTGTCTGTGTAGGGGTGCTGAGTACGTGTCGGCCAGGGAGTGGATGCGCATCTGCTTTGAGCTGCTGGAGCTCCTCAAGGCCCACAAGAAGGCCATCCGCAGAGCCACCGTCAACACCTTCGGGTACATCGCCAAGGCTATCGGGTGAGTTCTCCTGTCTCTGGCTACTGCCCAGTACTCCTCTCAAGAGTTGTTGAACTCCATTACTGCACATTTATTAGGGTTTCTGAGCGTCCATGAAAAATGTTGTCTCAAAGTTGTATTATAATGATGCTTGATGATACTTCACCTGTTACTGTCATGGTAACCAGTATATATTTAGCCTATCATTGACCTCTCCACTCCTCCAGACCCCATGATGTGCTGGCCACACTACTCAACAACCTGAAGGTTCAGGAGCGTCAGAACCGAGTGTGTACCACCGTAGCCATCGCCATCGTGGCTGAGACCTGTTCTCCTTTCACCGTGCTCCCCGCCCTCATGAACGAGTACCGTGTGCCTGAGCTCAACGTGCAGAACGGCGTGCTCAAGTCCCTGTCCTTCCTGTTTGAGTACATCGGGGAGATGGGCAAGGACTACATCTATGCTGTCACGCCCCTGCTGGAGGACGCACTGATGGACAGGTGACAGGACCAAACATTGTAACTAACAATCAGTCTGGTGGGCTGACTAAAGTCACAGTGACCCTGTAGTCAATAAACCAAAAACATAAGGTTTTCCAGCTATTGTAAATGCATCAAGCTACATGGCCACACGATCCTGTCCAAGATCAGTTCTGTCTGTAACAGGGATCACTCGGTTGAATGTGCTGTATCATGCCTGTAAACACGCCTGTTGGACTGGTCCGTGGTCAGATCAGGACTAGTACTTCATTAGATGGACACAGAACTGGCAGATCTGACATCCAGTTCACTTCTGTTCTCACCCTGCACCTGTTGATTACAAATGAGAAGTCAAGTGTCATTCATTGTCATTGTGGATTTCCTCCACAGAATTAGAATATATATAGTAGGACCCACCTGCTCCTTTGCACCTTTCGGCTGGCTCCATGGTAACCCTGTTTTTCTCCTCTCTCTCCTCCTTGCAGAGACCTGGTCCACAGACAGACTGCCAGTGCCGTGGTGCAGCACATGTCCCTGGGCGTCTACGGCTTCGGCTGTGAGGACTCCCTTAACCACTTGTTGAACTACGTGTGGCCCAACGTGTTTGAGACGTCGCCCCATGTAATCCAGGCTGTCATGGGGGCCCTGGAGGGCCTCAGGGTGGCTATCGGCCCCTGCCGCATGCTGCAGTATTGCCTGCAGGTAAACCTGACTGATACTACATCATTGATCTCCTTGCTCTGACAGACAGGTAGCAGATTGACTAGTATCTGCTACTAGATGGCTAGGATCATTCTAGAATAGTGTTGAGAATTAACATAAAATATCCATAAAGATGTAAATGATGTAAAAAGTGATATCACTATCAACAGCAACATACCGTTATGAAGTCCGTGAACGAACTGCGGTGGATACACTATATATACAAAAGTATGTGGACACCCATTCAATTGAGTGGATTCAGCTATTTCAGACGTACCCATTGCTGACAGGTGTGTAAAATTGGGCACACAGCCATGCAATCTCCATAGACAAACTTTGGCAGAAGAATGACCTTACTGAAGAGCTCAGTGACATTCAACGTGCCACATTTCCAACAGGTCAGTTCGTCAAATTTCTGCCCTGCTGGAGCAGGCCGAGCAGCCACAACACAAGCCTACGGTCACCATGTCTAATGCCATGCGTCGGCTGGAGATGTGTAAAGCTTGCCGCCATTGGACTCTTGAGCAGTGGAAACGTGTTCTCTGCAGTGATGAATCAAGCTTCACCATCTGGGACTAATCTGGGTTTGGCGGATGCCAGGAATATGCTGCCTGTCCCATTGCATAGTGCCAACTGTAAAGTTTGGTGGAGGAGGAATAATGGTCTGGGGCTGTTTTTCCTGGTTCGGGCTATGCCCCTTAGTTCCAGTGATGGGAAATATTAACGCTACAAGCATACAATGACATTCTAGATGATTCTGTGCTTCCAACTTTGTGGCAACAGTTTGAGGAAGGCCCTTTCCTGTTTCAGCAAGACAACGCCCCTGTGCCCAAAACGAGGTCCATACAGGATTAGTTTGTCGATCGGTGTGGAAGGTCTTGATTGGCCTGCACAGAACCCTGACCTCAACTCCATCGAACACCTTTGGGATGAATTGGAACACCGACTGCGAGCCAGGGCTAATCACCCAATATCAGTTCCTGACCTCAGTAATGCTCTTGTGGCTGAATGGAAGCCCAGCAATGTTCCAACATCTAGTGGAAAGCCTTCCCAGAAGAGTGGAGGCTGTTATAGCAGCAAAAAGGGGACAAACTCCATATTAATGCCCATGATTTTGGAATGAGATGTTTTACGAGCAGGTGTCCACATACTTTTGGTCATGTAGTGTATTTCATAAAAAGCAACAAACCTTGTGGGAAGGGGTGGAAAACATGGTTTCTGGGGGTGTTTGGTGGGGGGGCTTGAATGGGAACATAATGGGCGGAGGACTACTTTTTAGTTTTTTCCTGTTTTATACTGAATCTATTATTATTAAACACTATATATTTCTTACCTACAGGTACATGTTTTATCAACTTAAAAATGTGCAGAGATGATGTACCTGTAACCCCCTAAACAAAAAATGTCTAAACAAACGAGCCGTAATGATACTAGCACTGTAAGTGCAGCCGTTGAGTTGGTAATGCTCTCTAACCTTGTCTCCTCTCTCCAGGGTCTCTTCCACCCAGCCAGGAAGGTTCGAGACGTCTACTGGAAGATCTATAACTCGATCTACATCGGTTCCCAGGATGCTCTGATAGCTCACTACCCCCACGTCTACAACGATGAGAAGAACCCTTACCTCCGCTATGAGCTGGAATACTTTTTGTGATTCTGCTCTCTGTTCACTCTCTCTTTCTCTCTCTGTTCACGCTCTCGCTTTCTCTCTCTGTTCACGATCTCTTTCTCTCTGTTCACGCTCTCTCTCTCTCCACTCGCTCTCTGCCGATCTCTTCCCCTTTCCCTCCTTTCTTTCATCTCCTCTCTGTCTTTTCCCTCGTTGTCCTATCTCTCTTGGTGTGTAGATAGGACTTGGTCCATTGTTTTGTATGATTTAGCCCCTCTGTCTTTGTAGTGGGTTTGTCCAACATGGCCACAGTGTCTGTGGCCCAAAATTCATTTTTAATCAAATAAAAACAGTATATGATTAGGGAGACAGAAATATAAAACTGAAACATTTCTTAGAGCTTATGTATTGTTTTATTTCTTTTATAATTTCCAGAAGGAATGATAGACGCATGCAGTACAGTGACGTGCAGGATGTAAGTTAGCCATGTTAACGAATGGAAAAGCAAGTCAGTGAGTTTTGAAGTTCTTTAAAATATTGTCATGGTTTCTGTGTACTGTCCTCTGTAATGGCCGTTCCTTCTCAATCCTCTGCTCACCTATCAGTGATCACACCTTTTGTTCTTATCAGAATGTTGCTTTATTTGACTAAATAAACGTTTGTGTATAAAATAAATGTCCACCTGTGCTTTATGTTGAGTTGGTCACAATAAAGCGCGAGACATGTCTTCTCATAGGAGTGATAATATGCTATATGGAAAGCAGTCTATGCAAAGTACCAACTTTTTTCCCTATAGCTGGAACCCTATGGGTAGAATAAGTCGTTGTGGAATATTCCACTGGATTCCACTTCCACACGGATCACCTTCGCCACCTAGTTCAATGTCACAACCTCATGTTCCACAACCTCATGTTCCAGGTTTAAATGAATGATTTTTACTGCAGTTAAATGTACACAAGCAGGAGTAGAATATCAACCACCCCAAATGAACTATATTTGGGCAGGTAGCCTAGCGGTTAAGAGTGTTGTGACAGTAACCAAAAGGTTGCTGGTTTAAATCACCGAGCTGACTAGGTCAAAAATCTAACTGTGGCCTTGAGCAAGGCACTGAACCCTAATTTATCCTGTAAGTTGCTCTGGATAAGTATCTGTTAAATGACTGACATGTACATTTCATCCAGAAATGCCACTACATTACATTTCAAAGGCTACCGCTTGTTCAGAAATGTTAATAAAAGGAAACCTTAAACCCCTTTTGTTCCATTATCAGCCCTGTCGACCAAGGAGAAGGAGTGCTCTGGGTAGTTAGCCCTGTGAGGATGACATGGAAACCAATGCTTACTGTGCTTTCTTCCATAAAGATGGCTGTATGTTGTTTATTGGGCTGACACCATATTATTTATTAGTACTAAAAATTACTTTCAATTGAGAATTTCTATAGAACATGCTTTTTAGTTCAGAACTTTGCTTTTTCTGTGTCCACGAAACAGACAAATATGTCTGGGATACCCTCAGGGTTCACGCCAAAGGAACAACGCTTACTCGTATCTAAACAGAAGAGATTTCCTAAAATACGCCACTTCGATACAGCTACGACCGGAATTGACTTTTTCGTAGCCGGTTAGGAGAATTAGGTTATGGTTAGGAGAATTAAGTTATGGTTAGGAAAAGAGTTCTCATAACGTGCTATGAAAAGTCTCATATCTGCATCGAAGTGGCGTGTTTTTAGGGAGATCACGTAAACAGAACTCCCCCAGATCTAAAGGTCTGTTGTCCTTCAATAAGATGCTGTCTTTCCTTCATATACAGGTCAGTGTTACATAGTCAGCAGCATACCACACTGGAAACATTGCTCTGTTTAAGGTGCTGTCTTTCCTTCATATACAGGTCAGTGTTACATAGTCAGCAGCATACCACACTGGAAGCATTGCTCTGTTTAAGGTGCCGTCTTTCATATGGGACAATCAACAGGTGTCCTGACTCTGTGGTCACTAAAGATCCCATGGCTAAATTCCCAATTGGGCCCTCATACCGTCATGGCCACCTAATCATCCCCAGCGTCCAATTGGCTCATTTATCCCTCCTCTCCCCTGTAACTAGGTTTTTTCTGTAAATGAGAATGTGTTCTCAGTCAACTTACCTGGTAAAATAAGGCTTAAAAAAAGGCTACTCATCACAGGTTGGTGGCACCTTCATTGTGGAGGATGGGCTTGTGGTCATGGCTGGTGTGGAATTGTATAAAAAATGGCAAACATGTGGTTTCCATGGTTTCAATGTGTTTGATGCCATTCCATTTGCTCCATTCCAGGCATTACTTTGAGCCATCCTCCCTTCAGGAGCCTCCACTGCTACTCATAGTTAGGGTTAATGCCAGCGGAGCGAGGTAGTCAATCTAGTCTTGTCCCCGTGCCGTGCCCTCATACCACTAAAAGCCTGACAAACATGGCTATAGTCAACCAATTGTAATCACCGAGGATGAGCTCCAACACCTCATGAAGACCATTTCGTAGAGTGCGGTCCTTGAACTGGGAGACCAGCGCCCAGACAGACACCCAGGTAGTTTTCCATCCAGCCCTGACAAGAGGAACTCAGAGCTCAGCTCTTTCTCTCTATCTCACTCTCTCTCTCTCTCTCTCTCTCTCTCTCTCTCTCTCTCTCTCTCTCTCTCTCTCTCTCTCTCTCACTCACTCACTCACTCACTCACTCACTCACTCACTCACTCACTCACTCACAACACACACACTGTCCTCAAGAGAGTCAGAATATATCAGAGAGTTGAGCGAGCATGGTGGAGTCTGTCTGCCTGCAAACTGGGTCAAAGGCAGCACATGCATGGGCCTCTACTGCTCCTGCGGCATATAGTGTATATGTGTGAGTGGTGGGGGAGGGTTTCCATTGTAGGGAGGAGGTAGGGGGGATGAGAAAGAAGCCCTGGAGCGAGTGTAGTCATACTGTGTTGTTGGCAGCTGGAATCTGGTCTCTTTCTAAGTGGGAAGACTGGGCTGAGCCACTGAGCTGCAGCGTAACTGGCCTTGCAGTCAACCATATGGCTGTGACCTCTGCTTGCCCTTATCAACAGAGACAGGGAGGCAGGCAGACACTAACTCATACAGACAGTAGAATGCAGACAGAAACGGGAATTTAGGGAGAAAAATACACAGAGTACAAAACATTACGGACAGCTTCCTAATATTGAGTTGCACCCCCCACGTTTGCCCTCAGAACAGCCTCAATTTGTTGGGGCATGGACTCTACAAGGTGTCTAAAGCGTTCCACAGGGATGCTGGCCCATGTTGACTCCGATGCTTCCCACAGTTGTGTCAAGTTGGCTGGATGTCCTTTGGGTAGTGGACCATTCTTGATACATGCAGGAAACTGTTGAGTGTGAAAACCCAGCAGTGTTGCAGTTCTTGACACAAACCAGTGCACCTGGCACCTACTACCATACCCTGTTCAAAGGCACTTAAATACAGTGCCTTGCGAAAGTATTCGGCCCCCTTGAACTTTGCGACCTTTTACCACATTTCAGGCTTCAAACATAAAGATATAAAACTGTATTTTTTTGTGAAGAATCAACAACAAGTGGGACACAATCATGAAGTGGAACGACATTTATTGGATATTTCAAACTTTTTTAACAAATCAAAAACTGAAAAATTGGGCGTGCAAAATTATTCAGCCCCTTTACTTTCAGTGCAGCAAACTCTCTCCAGAAGTTCAGTGAGGATCTCTGAATGATCCAATGTTGACCTAAATGACTAATGATGATAAATACAATCCACCTGTGTGTAATCAAGTCTCCGTATAAATGCACCTGCACTGTGATAGTCTCAGAGGTCCGTTAAAAGCGCAGAGAGCATCATGAAGAACAAGGAACACACCAGGCAGGTCCGAGATACTGTTGTGAAGAAGTTTAAAGCCGGATTTGGATACAAAAAGATTTCCCAAGCTTTAAACATCCCAAGGAGCACTGTGCAAGCGATAATATTGAAATGGAAGGAGTATCAGACCACTGCAAATCTACCAAGACCTGGCCGTCCCTCTAAACTTTCAGCTCATACAAGGAGAAGACTGATCAGAGATGCAGCCAAGAGGCCCATGATCACTCTGGATGAACTGCAGAGATCTACAGCTGAGGTGGGAGACTCTGTCCATAGGACAACAATCTGTCGTATATTGCACAAATCTGGCCTTTATGGAAGAGTGGCAAGAAGAAAGCCATTTCTTAAAGATATCCATAAAAAGTGTTGTTTAAAGTTTGCCACAAGCCACCTGGGAGACACACCAAACATGTGGAAGAAGGTGCTCTGGTCAGATGAAACCAAAATTGAACTTTTTGGCAACAATGCAAAACGTTATGTTTGGCGTAAAAGCAACACAGCTGAACACACCATCCCCACTGTCAAACATGGTGGTGGCAGCATCATGGTTTGGGCCTGCTTTTCTTCAGCAGGGACAGGGAAGATGGTTAAATTGATGGGAAGATGGATGGAGCCAAATACAGGACCATTCTGGAAGAAAACCTGATGGAGTCTGCAAAAGACCTGAGACTGGGACGGAGATTTGTCTTCCAACAAGACAATGATCCAAAACATAAAGCAAAATCTACAATGGAATGGTTCAAAAATAAACATATCCAGGTGTTAGAATGGCCAAGTCAAAGTCCAGACCTGAATCCAATCGAGAATCTGTGGAAAGAACTGAAAACTGCTGTTCACAAATGCTCTCCATCCAACCTCACTGAGCTCGAGCTGTTTTGCAAGGAGGAATGGGAAAACATTTCAGTCTCTCGATGTGCAAAACTGATAGAGACATACCCCAAGCGACTTACAGCTGTAATCGCAGCAAAAGGTGGCGCTACAAAGTATTAACTTAAGGGGGCTGAATAATTTTGCACGCCCAATTTTTCAGTTTTTTATTTGTTAAAAAAGTTTGAAATATCCAATAAATGTCGTTCCACTTCATGATTGTGTCCCACTTGTTGTTGATTCTTCACAAAAAAATACAGTTTTATATCTTTATGTTTGAAGCCTGAAATGTGGCAAAAGGTCGCAAAGTTCAAGGGGGCCGAATACTTTCGCAAGGCACTGTATTTTGTCTTGCCCATTCACCCTCTGAATGGCATACATACACAATCCATGTGTCAATTGTCTCAAGGCTTAAAAATCCTTCTTTATCCTGTCTCCTCCCCTTCATCTATTCTGATTGAAGTTGATTTAACAGGTGACATCAATAAGGTATCATAGCTTTCACCTGGATTCACCTGGTCTGTCTGTCAGGGAAAGAACAGATGTTGTTAATGTTTTGTTCTTAACTTAGTTTATATCGTATGCACATTATTTACGTGTTACCTTTATCTATAAATATTACCTTTATCTATAAATATTACCTTTATCTATAAATGTTACCTTTATCTATAAATGTTACCTTTATAAATGTTACCTTTATCTATAAATGTTACCTTTATAAATGTTACCTTTATCTATAAATGTGAATCTGGCTCTCTTTTCTAGAATGAGATTTGACGTGGCACCATACATGAGGATGATAGAAGGAAGATTTTGAGTCTTTTCCTCAATGAAAAAGCCAGCCATTCTGCCTCCCATTGCAGAGAGTAGGGTGGGGTGGGAAACTGCTCACCCATGTGGGCACTGGGCATGGATGAGCAACAACATTTAGTTACAACTAGAGTCACAACATTTAGGTCAACTCTATGAAATGAGGAATATGTAAGAAGGAAGAACTTTAATATTTTCTTCAAAAAAGCAAAAGCCAACCATTCTGGCTACCATGATAAGTGGTGGGGACCCTGTGGGCACTAGTCAGGGATGACTAACGTTTAGTCACAACTTGGCACTTGTGGGGGCTTTGCCGGGTCAGTTGTCCCCTGAAGGGTAGTGGTTGTTTGGTGTGGGTGGCTATATAGTGGTTAAGACGGGTTGTATAATTCTGTCAACAGGAAATCAGAGATGCAACAACAATGAGACATGCTCCATATAGTTCTGTGCCAAAGTTCCATTCTCCAGTAACCATATGAAGGATTAGCTCTAACCACCCAGACCTAGTAAGGCAGTGACTGATTCTGATACACATTTCCTGTTTGCTCTCCAAAACACAATAAACTCAGGAATGCATCTCCCTGAACCTGTTGACTGTACGAAAGGTGGTGTGTTGAGAAAGAGAAATAGAGAGGCAACAGTAAACATATCTGTTCATACTGCACACAGAGATGAATGCATAAGAACATAGGGGCATTTCAGATTGATGACAAGAAACTAACCTGTTTGTTACAAATTAATATATCTACAATTCTAGGTAATTCACCTGTAGTGTATCTGTAGGCCACTGAACATTTACCAAAGCAATTTACAAACCCTTGTTTGTTTTTTCCCCCTATTCTAGACACAGGAGGGCAGCAGAGGGAGCACTCTACCGAGCGTTGGCGCTGACAATCCGCGATGACTCTCCTCAAATTCTGCATCTGAGTGTAGGAGAGCGAGAGGCTTGAACTTCCTGTGCAATCTCAGTTCACCCGTTTTACATATACAGGAAGATTTTCGGAGCTGCAAAGTGAGAAGGGAGTGTTTGGTAATTTAAAGAGAAATTCCCCCGTGCATAAACTGTAAATGCGGATTGTTTACATCAGTCGGTCGAGTCGGAGAAGCAATTCCTTCTTTCCCTCCTCCCTTCGCACACTGTGGCGGTGGCGCGACTCCCCCTCACCGCAGATAGTGTCAGTGGAGCTGGCCATGGGGCCCTGATACAGCCCGGGCCCTGACTGAGGTTCTGCGTTGCATCAGAAAAGGAACAATTATTGATGCACGATTCACTTCCCTGACTACTGCATCTTCCCTGACTACAAGAGGAAAGATAGAAGATTTTGAACTGCAATATTATTTCAAGATAATTGCATGATCTGATATTCAAGGGAGTGTGTTGATGTGCTGACCAAATTGATCGAGACTATTATGGCTGTTCTAAAACTCGTCGAACAGGTAGCTATGCCAATTTGACAAATAATTAATGTTTCCTTAACGTTATATGTAGATGTAGATAGTCTATAAGCTTTTCTCATTATGCATTGCGATAGTGACTACTTCGTTGATACAAAGATATGCCCAAGTAGGTCCCGGGAAAGTGGAATGTTTTTGTAAACGTTACATAATTGAGAAATAATTTTTCATGCGTCGCTGGCAAGTGAGAGGAAATCGTTTTTCTGGTGCCCAGAGGAACAGCTGCGGTCCGCTACGCGAGCGAGGAGGTGTGTCGTGCATCTCGTGCTGTGAATGAAATTGGGCGGTGTGTGTTATCTCATGTTGTAGATGCATTTGCAGTATTTACATAGTTCTTTGTTCTCCTTACCGTTTTAAAAGTAGGACAACGAATTCGGGGTGACTTTCTGATGGCTCTTCTGTAAACTGTACCCCAGTTGAGCCACCGCCACGCGCCACTGGAATTCAGCTGTGAATTCCTTTATCGTCCCCATGAATTATAGTGTTGCTGTCGGCACCTGTTATGATCTGTCAAGTTGTTACTAGTGCATCCCTCGGTTTTGTCAAAAGAATGTGTTCTGCATTTTGGGCTTGCCTAGTCAAGTTCCCCACTTCTCTCTTCCTAGATTGTTGTCAGCGAGAAGAGTGTAGGATGTTGAGCACAGTGACTTGTGTCACAAACTTCAAACTTCACCATCAGAGCATGATAGTATGTTACTATCTTTTTTGTTGCTGTTACCGCAGACATATCTGAGATGTTTTTCTTCACTGTATAGGGGGCTGTTTTTGTTGTCGAGGTGCTGAGTAACAGGGTCAAGCGGACAATAATAACAACAGCTACAGTACAGGGGTCATCTGAGTCATCACTCAATCACCAGTCTTTTTGGGCTTGGAGTTTTTCCTGAACGCATGACCTGACCAGTCCCTAAAACCCGACCCTGGCAACAGTGACTATTGTCTGGTTTCAATGCTGGACTCTTTTGGCAACTTTGAAAATAAATTGTTCAGGGGTGGGTCCTCTTTAGAAAGACAACTCTCCCAACGAATCACGCGGCAGACATGCCAGAACGTCGCGATTCAAAACCAACGTTTGCAGGCAACATCTTTGCAGTGGTTTTAGTGAAGGTAGTTGATGCAAGCTAGCCACTTGTGAAATGCATTCATTAAAAATAACCTCCACGATCTCCATCTAGCTAGCTACTATTTTGTATTTTTTTTTAAGCGGATGCCAAAATAATCCACCAGACAGTTGGCACAGTTGCCTATCGGGTCGGGCTTTCGAGACTATGACCTGACACGAAACATGGGCTATAACAAGGGGCCCAGGTGAGGAAAAACTCTGGGTCACATAGGGATACGCATTATCTGTGAGACCGAATGCTAATGGTGCTGCTATTTGACCTTCCTCTGTCCCTTATCCAAGGCCTTTATCTATAGATCAGCCCAGTCTGAACTGTGTAGAGCAGCAGCTGCAGGAAGTGATCCAATGGCCTATCTCGCCTGTACATCTGATTTCAGCCTATGTCAGGCACGCACCACTGTATGCGCTCTCAAACCAGCATCAGTTATGGTCAGTGGGTTGTTTGAGTTAGGACAGGTTGTAACGGATGTGTATGTTTGCAGAGAGATTATACAAGTGTATGGCTCTGTGTGTCTACTGGCCAGTGAGTGACTCTGGCTGGGCCACTCAAGGACATTCAGAGACTTGTCCCGAAGCCACTCCTGCATTGTCTTGGCTGTGTGCTTAGGGTCGTTGTCCTGTTGGAAGGCGAACCTTCGCCCCAGTCTGAGGTCCTGAGTGTTCTGGAGCAGGTTTTCATCAAGGATCTCTCTGTACTTTGCTCCGTTCATCTTTGCCTCGATCCTGATCAATCTCCCAGTCACTGACGCCGACAAATATCCCCACAGCATGATGGTGCCACCACCATGCTTCACCGTAAGGATGGTGCCAGGTTTCCTCCAGACGTGACACTTGGCATTCAGGCCAAAGAGTTCATTCTTGATTTCATCAGACCAGAGAATCTTGTTTCTCATGGTCTGAGAGTCTTTAGGTTCCTTTTGGCAAACTCCAAACAGGCTGTCATGTGCCTTTTACTGAGGAGTGGCTTCTGTCTGGCCACTCTACCATAATGGCCTTATTGGTGGAGTGCTGCAGAGATGGTTGTCCTTCTGGAAGGTTCTCGTATCTCCACAGAGGAACTCTGGAGCTCTGTCAGAGTGACTATCAAGTTCTTAGTCACCTCCCTGACCAAGGCCCTTCTCCCCCGACTGCTCAGTTTGGCCAGGCGGACAGCTCTAAGAAGAGTCTTGGTGGTTCCAAACTTCTTCTATTTAAGAATGATGGAGGCCTCTGTGTTCTTGGGGACCTTCAATGCTGCATACATTTTTTGGTATCCTTCCCCAGATCTGTGCCTAGACACAATCATGTCTTAGAGTTCTACAGACAATTCCTTCAACCTCATGGCTTGGTTTTTGCTCTGACATGCACTGTCAACTGTGGGACCTTATATAGACAGGTGTGTGCCTTTTCAAATCATGTCCAATCAATTGGATTTACCACAGGTGGACTCCAATCAAATTGTAGAAACATCTCAAAGATGATCAATGGAAACAGGATGCACCTGAGCTTAATACCGTGTCTCATAGCAAAGGGTCTGAATAGTTATGTAAATAAGGTATTCCAGTTTTTTATTTTTAATACATTTGTAAAAACGTAGAAAAACCTGTTTTCGCTTTGTCGTTATGGGGTATTGTGTGTAGATTGCTGGGGATACAAAAAAAAGTAGAATAAGGCTGTAACTTATTTTTTTTTTGAAAAAGTCAAGTGGTCTGAATACTTTCCTAAGGCACTATACAAGAGCAATTAGGGTTTAGTGCCTTGCTCAAGGGCACATCGATAGCTTGTTCACCTTGTCGGCTCAGGGATTCGAGCCAGCATCCTTTCGCTTACTGGCCTAACCCCTAGGCTACCTGTTGCCCTAATCCCTTTCCAGAGAAAGGGAGAGACAGGAAGTTATTAGGTCTTGACATCCCCCTCCCCTTTTCTTCATTTTTCTTCTTACTGGAACCCCATGGGATTGTTCGTCTGGAAGTATGTGTGTGTGTGTGTGTGTGTGTGTGTGTGTGTGTGTGTGTGTGTGTGTGTGCGTGCGTGCGCGTTGAAGGGTGCTCGTGATGTGTTGTCTTTTTTTTTTTTTTGGAAGGCTGCTGACCTTACATACACTTAGGTTGTGTAGGGGACTCGACCATACACATGTGAGTAGTCTGACAAATTGATTGATACAGTTGAAGTCGGAAGTTTACATACACTTAGGTTGGAGTCATTAAAACTTGTTTTTCAACCACTCCACAAATTTCTTGTTAATAAACTATAGCAAAATGGCTTAAGGACAACAAAGTCAAGGTATTGGAGTGGCCATCACAACGCCCTGACCTCAAACCCATAGAAAATTTGTAGGCAGAACTGAAAAAGCGTGTGTGAGCAAGGAGGCCGACAAATCTGACTCAGTTACACCAGCTCTGTCAGGAGGAATGGGCCAAAATTCACTCAACTTATTGTGGGAAGCTTGTGAAAGGCTACCCGAAACGTTTGACCCAAGTTAAACAATTTAAAGGCAATGCTACCAAATCTAATTGAGTGTATGTAAACTTCTGACCCACTGGGAATGTAATGAAAGAAATAAAAGCTGAAATAAATCATTCTCTCTACTATTATTCTGACATTTCACATTCTTAAAATAAAGTGGTGATCCTAACTGACCTAAGACAGGGGAATTTTTACTAGGATTAAATGTCAGGAATTGTGAAAAACTGAGTTGAAATTTGCATAAGGTGTATGTAGACTTCTGACTTATATGTAAACTGTACTTATTTTCTCTCTCACCACCAACAGTAAGGGAAGGAGAAAAACACACTCATGGTTTTATTTCTGCATTGAATTTATAGTGGGACGTCATCGGCATCAGCAGCCTCTCATTTTGGAGCTGTGCTGTGGGGGCGGAGACTCAGATCTGCTCTGTACCCTCTGGCACCAATAGCAATGCAGCTATTATATTCAGCATCTTTATGGAAGGAAAATCACAGCCCAAAAAATGTGTGTGTGTGTGACATGATTGCATGTGTGTTTGCAGTTCAAAGAACGAAAACAGAGTTTTTATCAGATACAGGAAGTTTGTGTAGGATGAGGGCAAAACAGAGAAACATCCGTTTGTTTTGTCAAATGCCGGCGACCCCTCTTGGTTCCATTGGGACCCTTTTAGACAGGACTAGTTTATTTAAGATGCTGACCCTAATGGTGTTCTAAATGTAGACAAGGAAGCTGCCACTCTCCTATTGGACAAGGGGTCGTTTTGACAACATTCATTGGCCCTTGGACTCAGGGCGAGGGAGGAGCATGAGGGCAATGTGCTGTGCCTGTGCTGTGGCAACAATGGGCTCAGTGTTAGACATTTTTGTTTTGCCTGGAGGGGTGGTATGGTGTGGTGAGGGGTGGTGAGGTGAGGGTTGGTGTGGTGTGGTGAGGGGTGGTGAGGTGAGGTGAGGGTTGGTGTGATGTGGTGAGGGTTGGTGTGGTGATGGGTGGTGTGGGGTGGTGAGGGTGTTGTGGTGTGGTGAGGGGTGGTGAGGGTTGGTGTGGTGAGGTGTGGGGTGGTGAGGGCTGTTGTGGTGAGGGGTGGTGTGGTGAATTTTACGTAATTATGACATAACATTGAAGGTTGTACAATGTAACAGCGATATTTAGACTTATGGATGCCACCCATTAGATAAAATACGGAACGGTTCCGTATTTCACTGAAATAATAAACGTTTTGTTTTCGAAATAATAGTTTCCTTATTCGACCATATTAATGGCCTAAGGCTTGTATTTCTGTGTGTTATTATGTTATAATTAAGTCTATGATTTTATATTTGATAGAGCAGTCTGACTGAGCGATGGTAGGCAGCAGCAGGCTCGTAAGCATTCATTCAAACAGCACTTTTGTGCATTTTGCCAGCAGCACTTCACTGTGCTTCAAGCATTGCGCTGGTATGGTTTTGTGAGGGGTGGTGTGGTATGGTTTGGTGAGGGGTGGTGTGGTGTGGTGTGGTATGGTTTGGTGAGAGGTGGTGATTTACTGCCACATGCAGGGATGGAATGTTTGCCCACAGGCATAATTAATTTGCTGATCCCTACTGATGACCTTGATGGAATTATTTGATCCTTCCTTAACCCATAATAAGTCCCACAGAGTTGACTACTTCAAAATGGTGAAAGTCCTCAATGGCACAGCCCATGCTAAAACGGTTTTATTAGTCATATGTACAGGATACACATGGTATACACCATCCAATGAAATGCTTAGATACATGTTCCTTCTGGACAATGCAACAACAATAAGAAATAATTAAAGATAAGAATATTAACATAAAGTAAATGGCTCAGTAGAATAGAATAAACATTTTAGCATCAGTATAATACAGGAAGGGACTGAAAATCCGAGCAGGTGGTCAGTCCAGTTCAAGTGGCTTTTAGACAGAAACTGTCTCTGATCCTGTTAGTATCAGACCTCATGCTCCGATACCGTCTGCCGGACGGTAAGGGAGAGGATAGCTCGTGGCAAACGGCGGGAAAACATTCTGGATCAATCTATGTGGAGGAGAGCCCTGTTCCCATAAATCACTACTCCTTCAGCAGAGTCACCACTGTGGTTGGTTAAACTATAGTTAAGCTGTAGTTAAGCTGTAGTTAGGCTGTAGTTAAATTGTAGTTAAGCTGTAGTTAGGTTGTTGTTAAGCTGTAGTTAGACTGTAGTTAGGCTGTAGTTAAGCTGTATTTAGACTAGTTAAGTGGTATTTAAGATGTAGTTAGACTAGTTAAGCTGTAGTTAAGCTGTAGTTAGACTGTAGTTAGACTGTAGTTAAGCTGTAGTTAAACTGTAGTTAGACTGTAGTTAAGCTGTAGTTAGACTGTAGTTAAGCTGTAGTTAAGCTATAGTTAAGCTATAGTTAAGCTGTAGTTAAGATGTAGTTAGACTGTAGTTAGACTGTAGTTAGACTGTAGTTAGACTGTAGTTAGACTGTATTTGGACTGTAGTTAAGCTGTAGTTAGACTAGTTAAGTTGTAGTTAAGATGTAGTTAAGCTGTAGTTAAGCTGTAGTTAGACTGTAGTTAAGCTGTAGTTAGACTGTAGTTAAGCTGTAGTTAAGCTGTAGTTAAGCTATAGTTAAGCTGTAGTTAGACTGTAGTTAGGCTGTAGTTAAGCTGTAGTTAGCTGTAGTTAAGATGAAGTTAGACTAGTTAAGCTGTAGTTAGGCTGTAGTTAAGCTGTAGTTAGACTGTAGTTAAGCTGTAGTTAGGCTATAGTTAGACTGTAGTTAAACTGTAGTTAAGCTGTAGTTAGACTGTAGTTAAACTGTAGTTAAGCTGTAGTTAGGATGTAGTTAAACTGTAGTTAAGCTGTAGTTAGACTGTAGTTAGGCTGTAGTTAAGCTGCAGTTAAGCTGTAGTTAGACTGTAGTTAAGCTGTAGTTAAGCTGTAGTTAGACTGTAGTTAAGCTGTAGTTAGACTGTAGTTAAACTGTAGTTCAACTGTAGTTAAGCTGTAGTTAAGCTGTAGTTAGACTGTAGTTAAGCTGTAGTTAGGCTGTAGTTAGACTGTAGTTAGACTGTAGTTAGGCTGTAGGGCCTGCACACCTCTGACTCTCCACCTGCTGTTTCATAAAGGCCTACACATTTTGTGCGCGGGTTTTTCCAGATTATAGGATTAGTCAGAGTCTGTGTGTGGCCCACAAGCAGAACTGAAAATGTTTCCTCTCTGCGTGTAAACTCTGAGAAGGTGACAGAATGTAACAGGAAGTGAGGCGGTAAGGTGGAGGGGGGACAGGAAGTTCAGATGCAGCAACATGTTCTGGCCTGACTCTGTGGTGCATAGGGCTGAGTCAGTCAGGCTTTGACTCAATTGCCTTCTTCTCTGTCATTGAATTTTATGTTGAATGTAACTGACAGGTTGTCGAAACAATTGTCCTGTCAGTCATCATCACACGGTGATAGTAAGGGGGCACTGCTTGGCAGCACCCAGAAACAGCATCCATATGGGACCAGTCTGTGGTTTTGACATTGTTGGGATACAGCTTTTGTCAGATTTGACTTTTCGTAGCAGGTTAGGAGAATTTACGCAGCAGATAAGGAGAATTAGCGTAAGGGTTAACTAGAAATGCCAATTTAAAAAAATTGACAAAAGCTGTATCTCTTCTAGCCATGACCCCAGTCTGTTTCGCTCTCAGAACCATGTCTCACCTGCTAGGTAGGTCCTTTTAAAATACTTTTACAAGGCACCCTTCTTTCCTCCCTTCTGTGAGGTGATTGCTATCACCAATCAAAAACTGGAAGGGTGGAAGGATCCATTTTAGAAGTATTGGAACAGGGACATGACCAGACTCATTATAGTCGGCCTGTCTACCCTCATGTCATATCCAGTCAGTCCAGTGTGTTTCTCAGAAAGCTGACTGACCCTGCTGATCTAAGGCCTAGTACTGATTGACAAAGATAATTTGTGCCTACGTGCCAGCGATGTCCTGGACCTTTATTTAGGTCTGAGAGAGAGACTGGAGAGAGCACTGTAACTTCACTCACTACACTAGACTAAGATGAATGTTTACATGCTGCTGTGCTGTTCCCTTGTAGAGTTGGAGGACTTTATTTCCTTCTGTGTAAATAACCTCATACAGTTGTCTTATTACATCCACAACAGTCTTAACTACAGCACTAGGCCTTTACCACATGTAGGCCTACAGTGTTTCACTCACAGTCACTCACTCCTCCAGCTTTTTTAACCAGAGTGAAGGGTCAAACAGCTGCTCATGCTGGCAATGCTCTAATTCCATGTGAAGGACCTCTCCCCTATTTCCTCCTTTATCCTTGTTCACACACAGAGCTGATAAATCTGATACCTTGAGATGTATTTCAGGGTGACTGTTTAGACACCTATTGAAGATAGGCTTGATCAGTATTTAGTAGAGGTCGACCGATTATGATTTTTTTCAACGCCGATACCGATACCGATTATTGGAGGACAAAAAAGCCGCTACCGATTAATAGGCCAATTTTTTTTTATATTTGTAATAATGACAATTACAACAATACTGTATGAATACTTATTTTAAATTAATATAATTACATCAATAAAATAAATTTTTCCTCAAATAAATAATGAAACATGTTCAATTTGGTTTAAATAATGCAAAAACAAAGTGTTGGAGAAGAAAGTAAAAGTGTAATATGTGCCATGTAAGAAAGCTAACGTTTAGGTTCCTTGCTCAGAACATGAGAACATATGAAAGCTGGTGGTTCCTTTTAACATGAGTCTTCAATATTCCAAGGTAAGAAGTTTTAGGTTGTAGTTATTATAGAAATTATAGGACTATTTCTCTCTATACCATTTGTATTTCATATACCTTTGACTATTGGATGTTCTTATAGGCACTTTAGTATTGCCAGTGCAACAGTATAGCTTCCGTCCCTCTCCTCGCTCCTACCTGGGCTCGAACCAGGAACACATCAACAACAGCCACCCTAGAAGCAGCGTTACCCATGCAGAGCAAGGGGAACAATAACTCCAAGTCTTAGAGCGAGTGACGTTTGAAACGCTATTAGCGCGCACCCCGCTAACTAGCTAGCCATTTCACATCGGTTACACCAGCCTAATCTCGGGAGTTGATAGGCTTCAATTCATAAACAGCAGAGCTGCTGGCAAAACGCACGAAAGTGCTGTTTGAATGAATGCTTACGAGCCAGCTGCTGCCTACCATCGCTCAGTCAGACTGCTCTATCAAATCATAGACTTAATTAGAACATAATAACACACAGAAATACGAGCCTTTGGTCATTAATATGGTCGAATCCGGAAACTATCATCTCGAAAACAAAACATTTATTCTTTCAGTGAAATACAGAACAGTTCTGTATTTTATCTAACGGGTGGCATCCATCAGTCTAAATATTCCTGTTACATTGTATTGCACAACCTTCAATGTTATGTCATAATTACATACAATTCTGGCAAATTAGTTCGCAATGAGCCAGGCGGCCCAAACTTTTGCATATACCCTGACTCTGCGTGCAATGAACGCAAGAGAAATGACACAATTTCACCGGGTTAATATTGCCTGCTGACCTGGATTTCTTTTAGCTAAATATGCAGGTTTAAAAATACATACTTCTGTGTATTGATTTTAAGAAAGGCATCGGTGTTTATGGTTAGGTACACATTGGAGCAACGACAGTCCTTTTTCGCGAATGCACACTGCATCGATTATATGTAACGCGGGACACGCTAGATAAAATAGTAATATCATCAACCATGTGTAGTTATAACTAGTGATTATGATTGTTTTTAATAAGATAAGTTTAATGCTAGCTAGCAACTTACCTTGGCTTCTTACTGCATTCGCGTAACAGGCAGGATCCTCCAGAGGCAGTTGGTTAGAGCGTTGGACTAGTAACCGGAAGGTTGCAAGATTGAATCCCTGAGCTGACAAGGTAAAAATCTGTCGTTCTGCCCCTGAACAAGGCAGTTAAACCACTGCTCCTAGGCCGTCATTGAAAATAAGAATGTGTTCTTAACAGACTAGCATCGTTAAATAAAAGTTAAATAAAGGTGTAAAAAAAAAAACGGCAAAATCGGCGTCCAAAATTACTGATTTCCGATTGTTATGAAGACTTGAAATCGGCCCTAATTAATCGGCCATTCCGATTAATCGGTTGACCTCTAGTGTTTAGGGAGACTTGCATTAGCCCTGCTCGTGTTTGAGACATGTATCCACTTGTGCTGACATTTCATTGTCATCTGAGAGCAAGAAGGTTTCCTTTGTTGTTCTATTATGTAGGATTAGGGAACCACCTTGGATCTATAGAGGAGGATTAGGGAACCACCTTGGATCTATAGAGGAGGATTAGGGAACCACCTTGGATCTATAGAGGAGGATTAGGGAACCACCTTGGATCTATAGAGGAGGATTAGGGAACCACCTTGGATCTATAGAGGAGGATTAGGGAACGACCTTGGATCTATAGAGGAGGATTAGGGAACGACCTTGGATCTATAGAGGAGGATTAGGGAACGACCTTGGATCTATAGAGGAGGATTAGGGAACGACCCCAAGATTCTGACCCTTTCTCTTCTCTCTGTCTCCTCCTCAGCCTCCTCTGGTCCAGGCCGTCTTCAATGGAGACCCTGAGGAGATACGCATGCTCATCTACAAATCGGAAGACATCAACGCTCTGGTAAGACCACCAGACATGTTCCATTCACATACTTCCATGCTCCAGATCAGAGGAAATGCTGAATAAAACAGTCCTACTATTTCCTCTCTCTGTGCACTTCCTGTGTGGGCCAGGGGTCAGTATGGGAAAAAGGTCAAACCAGTATTTATTTACAACAGCACAAGGATATTGTTAGCTGCTCCAGCAGGACAGGACATAGGCTGGTCCCAACCCTCATTCTCTTTCCTGGGTGTTTAGTCTCTTCTATGGGCTGTTGGCTGCTATAAGAAGCACTACTATGAAAACTTTGTCTTTGTCCAGTTTAGATGTGTTTTTTGTTTGAGAGTCAGTGGAGGGCTGGGCCAGATGGATTTGAGGGGTTGTTTTGTGTGCTAACTGGCAAGTGGCCACAGGGACAATGGATGTTTTGGCACAGCGCTGTAACACAGCCAGTACCCATAGGCTTAGCTCATCCCATAGGATGCTGACTGTTAGATCCTCTTCTCTGCCTGGCCAGCTCTGTGTCCATTCCAAGCTAACTGTCCTATTAATGGCCTCTGGCAGTGTTTCCCTTGCCATTGTATACTGAACAAAGATTTTACTGAGTTACAGTTCATATGAGGAAATCAGTCAATTTAAATAAATTCATTAGGCCTTAATCTATGGATTTCAAAAGACAGGGAATACAGATATGTTGGTCACAGATACCTTAAAAATGGGCCTCACAATAGGCCTCAGGATCTCATCACGGTATTTCTGTGCATTTAAATTGCCATCGATATAATGCAATTGTGGTCGCTGTCCGTAGCTTATGCCTGCCCATACCATAGCCCCACAGCCACAATGGGGCACTCTGTTCACAACGTTGACATCAGCAAACCGCTCGCCCACACAACGCCATAAACATGGTCTGCGGTTGTGAGGCCAGTTGGATCTACTGTCAAATTCTCTAAAACGATGTTGGAGGTGGTTTATGGTAGAGAAATGAACATTCAATGATCTGGCAACAGCTCTGGTGGACATTCCTGCAGTCAACATGTCAATTGCACCCTCCCTTGAGACATCTGTGGCATTGTGTTGTGTGACAAAACTGCACATTTTAGAGTTGCCTTTTATTGCCCCCAGCACAAGGTGCACCTGTGTAATCATTATAAAAAATATAAAAAATATTTACCCTTTATTGAACTAGGCAAGTCAGTTACGAACAAATTCTTATTTACAATGACGGCCTACACCGGCCAAACCCAGACAACGCTGGGCCAATTGTGCACCGCCCTATGGGACTCCCAATCAAGGCCGGTTGTGATACAGCCTGGAATCGAACCAGGGTGTCTGTAGTGACGCCTCTAGCTCTGAGATGCAGTTCCTTAGAACACTGTGCCACTCGGGATGATGCTGTTTAATCAGCTTCCTGATATTAATCAGCTTCTTGATATGTCAGGGCAATGGATTATCTTGGCAAATGAGAAATGCACACTAACAGGGATGCAAACAAATTTGTGCACAAAATTTGAGAGAAATAAGCTTTTTGTGCATATGAAACATGTCTGGGATCTTTTATTTCAGCTCATGAAACATGGGACCAACACTTTACATGTTTCGTTTATATTTTTGTTCAGTGGGGTTGGGTTGGGCTCTTATTATAACTCTGTCTAACTCGGTTGCCTCTTGCCTAAAATAATCTGACTTCAGTTGGTTTAAATTGAAAAGTACCCGTGCTCCTGGATGATGCACACACACACATATCAAATATATAGCGTAACCCTACGAAGGCTGCCTGTAACTCTCTCTCTCTCTGTCAGGATGCAGAGAAGCGCACCCCGCTCCATGCTGCAGCCTTCCTGGGTGATGCTGAGATCACTGAGCTTCTTATCCTCTCCGGTAAACCAACCCCCCCATCTTTCTCCTCACACTCTATCCTCCTGCTTTACAGCCTTAGCTATAATAACACAATGCAGTTTAAATAGATAGTAGAAAGTAGCTTTTTATCACAGATTGCTTGGACAATGTGTCTTTTTACTCTCACTACCTCCCTGCTAATGCCAGATGATATCTATCTATCTATCTATCTATCTATCTATCTATCTATCTATCTATCTATCTATCTATCTATCTATCTATCTATCTGTCTATCTGTCTGTCTGTCTGTCTGTCTGTCTGTCTGTCTGTCTGTCTGTCTGTCTCTGTCTCTGTCTCTGTCTCTGTCTCTGTCTCTGTCTCTCTGTCTGTCTGTCTCTCTCTCTCTGTCTCTCTCTCAATTCAATTGCTTCATTGGCATGGGAAACATGTGTTAACATTGCCAAAGCAGGTGAGGTAGATAATATATAAAGTGAAATAAAAATGAACAATAAACATTACACATACAGAAGTTTCAAAACAATAAAGACATTACAAATGTCATATTATATATATACAGTGTTTTAACAATGTACAAATGGTTAAAGGACACAAGATAAAATAAATAAGCATAAATATGGGTTGTATTTACAATGGTGTTTGTTCTTCACTGGTTGCCCTTTTCTCGTGGCAACAGGTCACAAATATTGCTGCTGTGATGGCACACTGTGGAATTTCACCCAGTAGATATGGGAGTTTTCCAAAATTGGATTTGTTTTCGAATTCTTTGTGGATCTGTGTAATCTGAGGGAAATATGTCTCTCTAATATGGTCATACATTGGGCAGGAGGTTAGGAAGTGCAGCTCAGTTTCCACCTCATTTTGTGGGCATTGAGTACATAGCCTGTCTTCTCTTGAGTGCCAGGTCTGCCTACGGCGGCCTTTCTCAATAGCAAGGCTATGCTCACTGAGTCTGTACATAGTCAAAGCTTTCCTTAATTTTGGGTCAGTCATAGTGGTCAGGTATTCTGCCGCTGTGTACTCTCTGTGTAGGGCCAAATAGCATTCTAGTTTGCTCTGTTTTTTTGTTAATTCTTTCCAATATGTCAAGTAATTATCTTTTTGTTTTCTCATGATTTGGTTGGGTCTAATTGTGCTGCTGTCCTGGGGCTCTGTAGGGTGTGTTTGTGTTTGTGAACAGAGCCCCAGGACCAGCTTGCTTAGGGACTCTTCTCCAGGTTCATCTCTCTGTAGGTGATGGCTTTGTTATGGAAGGTTTGGGAATCACTTCCTTTTAGGTGGTTATAGAATTTAACGGCTCTTTTCTGGATTTTGATAATTAGTGGGTATCGGCCTAATTCTGCTCTGCATGCATTATTTGGTGTTCTACGTTGTACAAGGAGGATATTTTTGCAGAATTCTGCGTGCAGAGTCTCAATTTGGTGTTTGTCCCATTTTGTGAAGTCCTGGTTGGTGAGCGGACCCCAGACCTCACAACCATAAAGGGCAATGGGCTCTATGACTGATTCAAGTATTTTTAGCCAAATCCTAATTGGTATGTTGAAATTTATGTTCCTTTTGATGGCATAGAATGCCCTTCTTGCCTTGTCTCTCAGATCGTTCACAGCTTTGTGGAAGTTACCTGTGGCGCTGATGTTTAGGCCAAGGTATGTATAGTTTTTTGTGTGCTCTAGGGCAACAGTGTCTAGATGGAATTTGTATTTGTGGTCCTGGTGACTGGACCTTTTTTGGAACACCATTATTTTGGTCTTACTGAGATTTACTGTTAGGGCCCAGGTCTGACAGAATCTGTGCATAAGATCTAGGTGCTGCTGTAGGCCCTCCTTGGTTGGTGACAGAAGCACCAGATCATCAGCAAACAGCAGACATTTGACTTTGGATTCTAGCAGGGTGAGGCCGGGTTCTTCAGACTTTTCTAGTGCCCGTGCCAATTCGTTGATATATATGTTGAAGAGGGTGGGGCTTAAGCTGCATCCCTGTCTCACCCCACGACCCTGTGTGAAGAAATGTGTGTGTTTTTTGCCAATTTTAACCGCACACTTGTTGTTTGTGTACATGGATTTTATAATGTCGTATGTTTTACCCCCAACACCACTTTCCATCAGTTTGTATAGCAGACCCTCATGCCAAATTGAGTCGAAGGCTTTTTTGAAATCAACAAAGCATGAGAAGACTTTGCCTTTGTTTTGGTTTGTTTAGTTGTCAATTAGGGTGTGCAGGGTGAATACATGGTCTGTTGTACGGTAATTTGGTAAAAAGCCAATTTGACATTTGCTCAGTACATTGTTTTCATTGAGGAAATGTACGAGTCTGCTGTTAATGATAATGCAGAGGATTTTCCCAAGGTTACTGTTGACGCATATACCACGGTAGTTATTGGGGTCAAATGTGTCTCCACTTTTGTGGATTGGGGTGATCAGTCCTTGGTTCCAAATATTGGGGAAGATGCCAGAGCTAAGGATGAGCTCTCTCTCTCTCTCTCTCTCTCTCTCTCTCTCTCTCTCTCTCTCTCTCTCTCTCTCTCTCTCTATATATAAATATATATATATATATATATATATATATATATATATATATATATATATCTATCCCTCTCTCTTTCTCTCTCTATCTCTCTCTAGGGGCGCGGGTCAACGCCAAAGACAGTATGTGGCTCACCCCTCTCCACCGTGCGGTGGCATCCTGTAGTGAGGTGGGTCAGTGGACACACACACACTCACACACACACACACACACACACACACACACATTGCACAGGATCTACTCATGCGTGAGCGTACTGTGGCCCTGACACACACGCACGCACGCACGCACGCACGCACACACACACACACACACACACACACACACACACACACACACACACACAGCACACACACACAGTGACAGGCAGCAAACAGCATGGCGACACATTCTTAGGGACCCATGCTGAGACACAGGTGGTAAGAAGCTAAACAGCCTAAAAAGAACAGCAGGATCTGTGGTGGAGAGGAGAGGACATGACAGGACAGGAGAGCAGAGCAGAGGAGCTGAGAGGAGCGGAGAGGAGCTGAGCTGAGCGGAGAGGAGTGGAGCTGAGAGGAGAGGAGTGGAGAGGAGCTGAGCGGAGAGGAGAGGAGCTGAGAGGAGAGGAGAGGAGCTGAGAGAAGAGGAGCTGAGAGGAGAGGAGCTGAGAGGAGAGGAGCTGAGCGGAGAGGAGCGGAGCTAAGAGGAGAGGAGCTGAGCTGAGAGGAGTGGAGAGGAGCTGAGTGGAGAGGAGCTGAGTGGAGAGGAACTGAGCTGAGTGGAGAGGAGCGGAGAGGAGAGGAACTGAGTGGAGAGGAGTGAGAGGAGATGAGCTGAGTGGAGAGGAGCAGAGAGGAGAGAAGCTGAGCTGAGAGGAGCTGAGCGGAGAGGAGTGGAGCTGAGAGGAGAGGAGCTGAGTGGAGAGGAGCTGAGCGGAGAGGAGAGGAGCTGAGAAGAGAGGAGCTGAGCTGAGAGGAGTGGAGAGGAGCTGAGTGGAGAGGAGCTGAGTGGAGAGGAACTGAGCTGAGTGGAGAGGAGCGGAGAGGAGAGGAACTGAGTGGAGAGGAGTGAGAGGAGAGGAGCTGAGTGGAGAGGAGCAGAGAGGAGAGGAGCTGAGTGGAGAGGAGAGGAGCTGAGTAGAGAGGAGCTGAGCGGAGAGGAGCTGAGCAGAGAGGACTGCACACTTAGCTATAATCACCAATCTGACCATCGTCCACCACTCTCTGCTCTGTGTGCCAGTCAGTTAGGAATGCATTAGCAGTAGCACACAGCATAGAAACCAGACCCATAACAGAGTCATAGCAATCTGTCAACACAGCCAACACAATACCTTGTGTCAGTCCCCTGGATTCAATCTAGGGTAGCTTAGGATCGACTCACTCACTAATGTGTGTGCCTGTGTATGAACTTTGAATATGTGCATCTCAGTATATGTCTATAAATGAATGCATATGTTTATTGAATGTCTCTAGTTGTTGAATATGTCCTTCTCTGTTGAGAAAGGTATGTAAAGGTAACTGGCAAAAATAATGGAAACACCAGAGTAAATGAGGGTTCTGGCAGCTCTGTTATTGTATGGGATTCATTTTCCTGGAATGGTTTAGCTCCCGAGGAGCTGGCGAGGAGAGCCCCAGAGGACAACGTGGGCTAGGTGCTTACGGTCTCCATGGAGGACGTACTGAAGGGAAGACATTCATTTTCAATCTCCCTCTAGCTCGGACCGCTACCTCCACCTGCTTCAAGATGTCCACTATCATCCCCGTGCCCAAGAAAGGGAAAGTAACTGAACTGAATGACTACCGTCCCGTAGCACTCACCTCCGTCATGATGAAGTGCTTCGAGAGTCTAGTCAAAGACCACATCACCTCCTCCCTCCCTGACACACTCAACCCTCTCCAATTCACCTCCTTGCTCCCTGACACACTCAACCCTCTCCAATTCACCTCCTCCCTCCCTGACACACTCAACCCTCTCCAATTCACCTCCTCCCTCCCTGACACACTCAACCCTCTCCAATTCACCTCCTCCCTCCCTGACACACTCAACTCTCTCCAATTTGCCTACCGCCCTGACAGATCCACAGGTGACGCAATTGCCATTGCACTGCAAGCTACCCTCACCCACCTGGACAAGAGGAATGCATTTGTGACGATGCTGTTCATCGCCTACAGCTCAACCTTCAATACCATAGTGCCCTCTAAGCTCACCACAAAGCTCACGGCCCTGGGACTGAACTCCTCCCTTTGCAGCTGGGTCGTGGACTTCCTGATGGACCACCCCCAGGTGGTGAAGTTAGGCAACTTTACCTCCTCGACACTGATTCTCAACAAGGGGGACCCAGAAGGGTGCGTCCTCAGTCCCCTCCCGTACTCCCATGACTGCGTGGCTTCACACAGTTCCAACTCCATCATCAAGTTTGCTGACGACACCACAGTAGTAGGTCAAATCAAATCAAATTGTATTGGTCACATACCCGTGTTTAGCAGATGTTATTGCGGGTGTAGCAAAATGCTTGTGCTTCTAGCTCTGACAGTGCAGTAATATCTAACAAGTAATATCTAACAAACTACACAACATATACCCAATACACACAAACCTAAGTAGGAATGAATTAAGACTATATACATATGGACTAGCGATGTCAGAGTGGAACAGACTAAGATACGGTAGAATAGTATAGAAAACAGTATATACATATGAGATGAGTAATACCAGATCTGTAAATTCCTTAAAGTGGCCAGTGATTTCTAGTCTATGCCTATAGGCAGCAGCCTCTAATGTGCAAGTGATGGCTGTTTAACAGTCTGATGGCCTTGAGATAGAAGCTGTTTTTCAGTCTCTCGGTCCCAGCTTTGATGCACCTGTACTGACCTCGCCTTCTGGATGATAGCAGGGTGAACAGGCAGTGGCTCTGTGGTAGATGTCCTTGATGATCTTTTTGGCCTTCCTGTGACATCGGGTGTTGTTGGTGTCCTGTAGGGCGGGTAGATTGCCCCCCGTAATTCGTTGGGCAGACCGTACCACCATCCGGAGAGATTTGTGGTTGCGGGCGGTGCAGTTGCCGTACCAGGCTGTGATACAGCCCGACAGGATGTTTTCAATTGTGCATCTGTAAAAGTTTGTGAGGGTTTTAGGTGGAAAGCTACATTTCTTTAGGCTCCTGAGGAGGCTCTGTTGCACCTTCTTCACCACACTGTCTGTGTGGGTGGTCCATTTCAGTTTGTCAGTGATGTGTATGCCAAGGAACTTGAAGCTTTCCACCTTCTCCACTGTGGTCCCATCGATGTACAGTTGAAGTGGGAAGTTTACTTACACTTAGGTTGTAGTCATTAAAACCACTCCACAAATTTCTTGTTAACAAACTAGAGTTTTGGCAAGTCAGTTAGGACATCTAAACATTTTTTCCAAACATTTCCAAACATTTTTACAGACAGATTATTTCACTTATAATTCACTGAATGACAATTCCAGTGGGTCAGAAGTTTACATACACTAAGTGACTGTGCCTTTAAACAGCTTGGAAAATTCCATAAAATTATGTAATGGCTTTAGAAGCTTCTGATAGGCTAATTGACATAATTTGAGTCAATTGGAGATGTACCGAAAATTGTAGACCTCCACAAGTCTGGTTCATCCTTGGGAGCAATTTCAAATGCCTGAAGGTATCACGTTCATCTGTACAAACAATAGTACGCAAGTGTAAACACCATGGGACCATGGGCAGCCGTCATACTGCTCAGGAAGGAGACCCGCTCAGTCTCCTAGAGGTGAATGTACTTTGGTGCAAAAAGTGCAAATCAGTCCCAGAACGACAGCAAAGGACCTTGTGAAGATGCTGGAGGGAACAGGTACAGTATCTATATCCACAGTAAAACGAGTCCTATATCGACATAACCCGAATGGCCGCTCAGCAAGGAAGAAGCCACTACTCCAAAACCGCCATAAAAAAGCCAAACTCCGGTTTGCAACTGCGCATGGGGACAAATATCGTACTTTTTGGAGAATTGTCCTCTGGTCTGATGAAACAAAAATAGAACTGTTCGGCCATAATGACCATCATTATGTTTGGAGGAAATAAGGGGGACGCTTGCAAGCCGAAGAACACCATCCCAACCGTGAAGTACGGGGGTGGCAGCATCATGTTGTGGAGGTGCTTTGCTGCAGGAGGGACTGGTGCACTTCATAAAATAGATGGCATCATGAGGCGGAAAAATTATGTGGATATATTGAAGCAACATCTCAAGACATCAGTCATGAAGTTAAAGCTTGGTTGCAAATGGGTCTTCCAAATGGACAATGACCCCAAGCATACTTCCAAAGTTGTGGCAAAATGGCTCAAGGACAACAAAGTCAAGGTATTGGAGTGGCCATCACAAAGCCCTGACCTATATCCTATAGAACATTTGTAGGTAGAACTGAAAAAGCCTGTGCGAGCAAGGAGGCCTACAAACCTGACTCAGTTAGTTACAATGCTGAGCTATAGTCAATAAACAACATTCTTACACAGGTATTCCTCTTGTCCAGATGGGATAGGACAGTGTGCAGAGTGATGGCGATGGCATCGTCTGTGGATCTATTGGGGCGGTAAGCAAATTGAAGTGGGTCTAGGGTGTCAGGTAAGGTCGAGGTGATATGATCCTTAACAAGCCTCTCTCAAAGCACTTCATGATGACAGAAGTGAGTGCTATGGGGAGATAGTCATTTAGTTCAGTTGCCTTTGCCCTCTTGGGTACAGGAACAATTGTGGCCATCTTGATACATGTGGGGACAGCAGACTGGGATAGGGAGCGATTTAATATGCCATTAAACACACCTGCCAGCTGGTCTGTGCATGCTCTGAGGACGCGGCTGGGGATGAAGTCTGGGCCGGCAGCCTTGCGAGGGTTAACATGTTTAAATGTTTTACTCACATCGGCCACAGAGG
Source organism: Oncorhynchus clarkii lewisi (assembly GCF_045791955.1). NCBI lineage: Eukaryota > Metazoa > Chordata > Actinopteri > Salmoniformes > Salmonidae > Oncorhynchus > Oncorhynchus clarkii. The sequence continues at coordinate 38,216,940 of NC_092168.1, read as the reverse complement.
AGGAGAGCCCACAGTCCTTGGTAGCGGGCCGCGTCGGTGGCACTGTGTTATCCTCAAAGCGTGCAAAGAAGGTGTTTAGCCTGTCCGGTAACAAGACGTCCGTCTCGGCGACGTGGCTGGTTTTCCTTTTGTAGTCCGTGATTTCCTGTACTCCCTGCCACATTCTTCTCGTGTCTGAGCCCTTGAATTACGACTCCACTTTGTCTCCATACTGATGTTTAGCTTGTGTGTTTGCCTTGCCCAGTGAATAACTACGCTGTTTATATTCTGACATATTATCGTTGTTGGTCTGATTACCAACAACGACAAGACGGCCTACAGGGAGGAGGTAGGCTGGGCGCTCCGGCATCCTCATCAACAGGGCCGCTGTGGAGACAGTCAAAAACGTCAAGATTATCAGCATGCACATCTCCGAGAAGCTGAAATGGTCAAACCACACAGACACCATGGTGAAGAAGGCACGTCAGCGACTCTTCAACCTAAGGATGCTGAAGAAATTTGTCCTGTCCCAGAGGGACTTCACAGTGTTCTATAGGAGTACCATCGAGAGCATACTGTCAGACTGCATCACAGCCTGATAAGGCAACCCCACCGCCGCGGACCACAAGGTGCTAGAGAGGATGGTGCGCTCAGCCGAGCTCATCAATTGGGTGCACACTGCCTGCCCTCCAGAACACCTACAACACCAGGTGTTGCAAGAAGGCCAAGAAGATCATCAGGAACCTCAGGAAACCAGAGGTTGACCTGTTCTCCCCGCTTCCTTCACTCAGATGCGGGCAATACAGGAGCATCAGGGCGATAACTGGAATACTGGCCAATAGCTTCTACCCTCAGACCATCAGGCTGCTGAATAGCCACTAGGCCATTTGTGGCCTGCTGGAGGTCATTTTGCAGGGCTCTGGCAGTGCTCCTCTTGCTCCTCCTTGCACAAAGGCGGAGGTAGCGGTCCTGCTGCTGGGTTGTTGCCCTCCTACGGCCTCCTCCACGTCTCCTGATGTACTGCCCTGTCTCCCGGTAGCGCCTCCATGCTCTGGACACTACGCTGACAGACACAGCAAACCTTCTTGCCACAGCTCGCATTGATGTGCCATCCTGGATGAGCTGCACTACCTGAGCCACTTGTGTGGGTTGTAGACTCCGTCTCATGCTACCACTAGAGTGAAAGCACTGCCAGCATTCAAAAGTGACCAAAACATCAGCCAGGAAGCATAGGAACTGAGAAGTGGTCTGTGGTCCCCACCTGCAGAACCACTCCTTCATTGGGGGTGTCTTGCTAATTGCCTATAATTTCCACCTGTTGTCTATTCCATTTGCACAACAGCATGTGAAATGTATTGTCAATCAGTGTTGCTTCCTAAGTGGACAGTTTGATTTCACAGAAGTGTGATTGACTTGGAGTTGGATTGTGTTGTTTAAGTGTTATTATTGTTATTATTATTGTAATTATTATTATTGTTATTATTATTATTGTAATTATTATTATTGTTATTATTATTATTGTAATTATTATTATTGTTATTATTATTGTAATTATTATTATTGTTATTATTATTGTAATTATTATTATTGTAATTATTATTATTGTTATTATTATTATTGTAATTATTATTATTGTTATTATTATTATTTATGTATTATTGTTATTATTATTATTTATGTATTATTGTTATTGTTATTATTGTTATTGTTGTTATGATTTATTATTATTATTGTTGTTGTTACTATCCAATTGTTGTTGTTGTTACTATCCATATTTTGACCAGCACTGTTGGAGTCCGGAGCATAAGATTTTCACTGCACCCTGCAGTTATATCTGCATCCCTGTGCATGTGACTAATAAACTCAATCTAATCTAAAATCTAATGTAATCTACTTAACCCCTTAGAGGGCAAGGTAAAGGCCAATAAATACATTCTGAGGGACCTTCAACCTATGGTGAATTATTTTTATCCTGATGGGAGTGGATGACAATCCCCGATCCACAGGGAACAAGGTCACTGAATGGTTTGATGAGCATGAAACGATGTAAACCATATGCCATGGATGTCTCAGTCACCAGATCTCAACCCAATTGATCACTTATGGGAGATTCTGGAGCGGTGCCTGAGACAGAGTTTTCCGCCACCATCAACAAAACCAAATGATGTAATTCTGGTGGAAGAATGGTGTCGCATCCCTCCAATAGAGTTCCAGAGACTAGTATAATCTAGACCAAAGGTGCATTGAAACTGATCTGGCGGCTCGTGGCCCAGCGCCCTACTAAGACTCTGTATGTTGGTGTTTCCTTTATTTTGGCAGTTACCTGTACATTCATGAGTGTTCAGAGGCATTTCCTGTATACATGTTCTTCTGTCTATGCTGATAACACACGTCTCCTACAAACACACACACACACAAACACACACACACACACACACATACACACACACACACACACACACACAAACACACACACACACACACACACACACACACACACACACACACACACACACACACACACACACACACACACACACACACAGTCTCTACTCTCCTGCTGTTCTAACACACTCTGCTCTTCAGGAGGCGGTTCGTGTGCTGATCCGTCACTCTGCTGATGTGAACGCGCGGGATAAGAACTGGCAGACGCCGCTTCACGTTGCCGCTGCCAACAAGGCCCTGCGCTGCGCTGAGGTCATCATCCCGCTGCTGAGCAGCGTCAACGTGTCGGACCGCGGGGGGCGCACCGCCCTGCATCACGCCGCCCTCAACGGGCACATCGAGGTACTGTAGGCGGCGGGGTCTCTTTTCACATCTCTTATTCACATCTCTTACTCACATCTCTTATTTACATCTCTTATTTACGTCCGTACGTATAGTCAGTTAGCCCCAGGCCCAATTCAGGAAGTGAACTGAAATTCTAATTCCAAATTGGAAATGCAATTTACCCCAACCCTCACATGCTCAGTCCCAAATATACCCCTAGTGATACTATCACCTAGGCTCACTAGTGAGTGACAACAATTGTATTAAAATATTGTTGTGTCCAGACATAACACTCCCACACAAGCGTCATGATAGGTGGTAGAGGTAAAGTCATACAGGCATATACTGGAATAATGGTTGTTTTTGCTTAAACACTAGTCAGTATTTAGAATGCTTACATAAAGAGCCTCGCCCACGCTTGGCCCCTACGAGGGACGCATGCACACGCACACACACACCTGAGTCACCACTGGCTGCCTGCTGAGACTGACACACACCACTCACATACTCCCTCTCTTTCTTCCCTCTATTTCAGATGGTTAACCTGCTGCTGGCTAAGGGAGCCAACATCAATGCCTTCGATAAGAAAGATGGCCGCGCGTTGCACTGGGCGGCTTATATGGGTGAGATGTAGACATTAAGAAAGATGGCCGCGCCCTTCCCCGAGTGACTTATATGGGTGAGACATGTAGACATTAAGAAAGATGGCCGCGCCCTTCCCCGAGTGACTTATATGGGTGAGACATGTAGACATTAAGAAAGATGGCCGCGCCCTGCACTGGGTGACTTATATGGGTGAGACATGTAGACATTAAGAAAGATGGCCGCGCCCTTCCCCGAGTGACTTATATGGGTGAGACATGTAGACATTAAGAAAGATGGCCGCGCCCGGCACTGGGTGACTTATATGGGTGAGACATGTAGACATTAAGAAAGATGGCCGCGCCCTTCCCCGGGTGACTTATATGGGTGAGATGTAGACATTAAGAAAGATGGCCGCGCCCTTCCCCGGGTGACTTTTTGGGTGAGATGTAGACATTAAATAGTGTCTGTGCCAAGTCTGCCTCAGGCATTCATATCATTATTTCCATTTCACGAAAGAAAATGTTTTCAGAAATCACTGAGTCACCTACTAGTCAGAGAACTGAGCCAAACAACATTGTTTGCTTTCTTCTGGGATTTCTCTTCACTACTCGTGTTGCTGAACATTTGATAGAAACATGGTTTTGAACAGTTACTTTCTTGTAAGATAACTTGATTGATTCTACAGTGAGTGTGATGATGCTCTGATGCGCCCCCTGCAGGACATCTGGATGTAGTGTGTCTGCTTGTCAGCCAGGGGGCAGAGGTCAGCTGTAAGGACAAGCGAGGTTACACCCCACTACACACGGCCGCTTCTAACGGTCAGATCGCTGTGGTCAAACACCTGCTCAATCTGGCTGTGGAGGTACGGAGACACATGCACACACACACACACACACACACATGGAGGGACACACACATGGAGAGAGACACACACACGGAGAGAGACACACACACGGAGAGACACAATCAGAGAGACACACACATGGAGAGAGACACACATGGAGAGACACACACACGGAGAGAGACACACACATGGAGACACACACACACGGAGAGAGACACACACATGGAGAGAGACACACACATGAAGAGACACACACACGGAGAGAGACACACACATGGTGAGACACACACACGGAGAGAGACACACACATGGAGACACACACACGGAGAGAGACACACACATGGAGAGAGACACACACGGAGAGAGACACACAATCAGAGAGAGACACACACATGGAGAGAGACACACACATGGAGAGACACACGGAGAGAGACACACACACGGAGAGAGACATACACATGGAGAGAGACACACACACGGAGAGAGACACACGGAGAGAGAGACACACACACGGAGAGAGACATACACATGAGAGAGACACACACACGGATAGAGACACACACACGGAGAGAGACACACACACACGGAGAGAGACACACACGGAGAGAGACACACACGGAGAGAGACACACACATGGAGAGAGACACACACATGGAGACACACACATGGAGAGAGACACACACACGGAGAGAGACACACACGGAGAGAGACACACACACGGAGACACACACATGGAGAGAGACACACACACGGAGAGAGACACACACGGAGAGAGACACACACACGGAGAGACACACACACGGAGAGAGACATACACATGGAGAGACACACACACGGAGAGAGACACACACATGGAGAGAGACACACAGAGAGAGACACACACACGGAGAGACACACACACGGAGAGAGACACACATGGAGAGAGACACACAGAGAGAGATACACAGAGAGAGACACACACACGGAGAGGGACACACACGGAGAGACACACACATGGAGAGAGACACACAGAGAGAGACACACACACGGAGAGGGACACACACACGGAGAGGGACACACATTTAAGTAGTGTGTAGTGTGATGATGACTCGTTCTCCTCTGTGACTGCAGATAGATGAGACCAATGTGGTTGGTAACACAGCTCTGCACTTAGCCTGTTTCAACGGTCAGGATGCTGTGGTCAGTGAGCTGATAGACTACGGAGCTAACGTCAGCCAGCCCAACAACAAGGGTTTCACCCCCCTGCACTTCGCTGCAGCCTCCACCCACGGAGCCCTCTGTCTGGAGTTCCTGGTCAACAACGGGGCTGACGTCAACGTCCAGGTGAGGGTAGGGCCTAAGAGTGGTGAGAGAATGAATGGTCTCACTGAGTTTCTCTGGATCAGTGTTTCTGTATCAGACTGTTCATTCTACAATTCAGCCCCCTGGTCTATGATGTCACTCCCAACTTTGTTCTGTCTCTCTCAGAGTCGGGATGGGAAGAGCCCCCTCCACATGACAGCGGTCCACGGCCGCTTCACTCGCTCCCAGACACTCATCCAGAATGGTAATACCTGTGTGTCTGTATGTGTGTGTGTGTCTGTATGTGTGTGTGTATGTGTGTGTGTGTGTGTGTGTGTGTGTGTGTGTCTGTATGTGTGTGTGTGTGTGTCTGTATGTGTGTGTGTGTGTGTGTGTGTGTGTGTGTGTGTGTGTGTGTGTGTGTCTGTATGTGTGTGTGTGTGTGTGTGTGTGTGTGTGTACAGTATGTGTGTGAATCTGAGTTCACTAGTCTTACTGTACTGTAGGTGGGGAGATTGACAGTGTGGACAAGGAAGGGAACACTCCTCTCCACATTGCTGCTCGCTATGGTCACGAGCTCCTCATTAACACACTCATCACCAGCGGAGCTGACTGCACAAGGTATGTGTGTGTGTGTGTGTGTGTGTGTGGGGGGGGGGGGGGGTTGGATCCCGTTCCTTTCACTTGTTTTATTGTAGTATAGAGGTACAGTATGACTTTATAGTAAAGACCTCTGTCTGTCTGTCTGTCTGTCTGTCTGTATGTCTGTCTGTCTGTCTGTCTGTCTGTCTGTCTCTCTCTCTCTCTCTCTCTCTCTCTCTCTATCTCTCTCTCTCTCTCTCTCTCTCTCTCTCTCTCTCTCTCTCTAGACGAGGGGTCCATGGTATGTTTCCTCTGCACCTGGCTGCTATGAATGCCCACTCAGACTGCTGCCAGAAGCTGCTCTCCTCAGGTAACCTACCAGCACTGAGCCATTGGCTGCTCTCCTCAGGTAACCTACCAGCACTAAGCCATTGGCTGCTCTCCTGGTAACCTACCAGCACTAAGCCATTGGCTGCTCTCCTGGTAACCTACCAGCACTAAGCCATTGGCTGCTCTCCTGGTAACCTACCAGCACTAAGCCATTGGCTGCTCTCCTGGTAACCTACCAGCACTAAGCCATTGGCTGCTCTCCTGGTAACCTACCAGCACCAAGCCATTGGCTGCTCTCCTCACTTAACCTACCAGCACTAAGCCATTGGCTGCTCTCCTCAGGTAACCTACCAGCACCAAGCCATTGGCTGCTCTCCTCAGGTAACCTACCAGCACTAAGCCATTGGCTGCTCTCCTCAGGTAACCTACCAGCACTAAGCCATTGGCTGCTCTCCTCAGGTAACCTACCAGCACTAATCAATTGAATGCTCTCCTCAGGTAACCTACCAGCACTAAGCCATTGGCTGCTCTCCTCAGGTAACCTACCAGCACCAAGCCATTGGCTGCTCTCCTCAGGTAGCCTACCAGCACTAAGCCATTGGCTGCTCTCCTCAGGTAGCCTATCAGCACTAAGCCATTGGCTGCTCTCCTCAGGTAACCTACCAGCACCAAGCCATTGGCTGCTCTCCTCAGGTAACCTACCAGCACCAAGCCATTGGCTGCTCTCCTCAGGTAACCTACCAGCACCAAGCCATTGGCTGCTCTCCTCAGGTAACCTACCAGCACTAAGCCATTGGCTGTGTGTACTCTGTTTAAATAAATGGTACTTTATAAGTCCTCTTCTTTTGGCTGGAGAACAGGAATGTCTTATTGCTGCTTCTCAATCCTACATTCCTCTACAAGGGGAACTATTCAGCCTTGGTCAGATTGGAGTCACATTGTTCCTCCAACAGCAATACAAGGCAATGGGCCTACATACACAGACAGGCAAGTGGCCTGCAGTGCATACACAGATAAAGCACGAGCCTGGTTACTCATTGCTAGCTGTCTCCCTGCAGACTAGAATATATCTTAGTGACTGCTCCTGTTGAAATCAGAGAGCTGATTGTTCAATACATACTGGCAAACTTCTATGGAGCGACCATTTTGGCTCCAGTCTGGAAGTCTCATGCTCTGTTTGATAGGAGCTGCACAGTTTCACTTGACTGTGTGGTCAGACCCATAGGGCCGGGGGGCACTGAGCTCTGTGAGGGATTTGAGGCCTCTACTGTAGGAAAGCAACAAAGGAAGGTCTTTGATGCTGAGTGATTTATTTGTGCTGAGGAGACAGCCGGCTTGAACCACAGTATTAGAGTGGTGGTTTGAGGGCAATATTCATAGTCTTCAGTATCCATGGTTGTTAACTCCTCCTCATCCTCCCCCTTTAATGACCGGAATGGTTTGACCCAGCGTACTGCGGTTCTAGGCATAGGACCAAAGTGTGACAGCGTGATGGGGATACAAATAGAACACTCTTTAACTCACAGCATGCCCTACAGTGTTTTCCTCTTCCTCTGTCTTGTGTGCTTTCAGAGTATAAATACTTATAGAAGTAGAGTATTCAACTATCTCAGCATGTGTTCTAGCCTGCCTGTCTCTCACCTTACCTCACCTTGTAATCCCTGGACTCATTCTCCACTTCCCCGTCCCCTGTGTCTCTCTCTCCTCCCTGGACTCATTCTCCACTTCCCCGTCCCCTGTGTCTCTCTCTCCTCCCTGGACTCATTCTCCACTTCCCCGTCCCCTGTGTCTCTCTCTCCTCCCTGGACTCATTCTCCACTTCCCCGTCCCCTGTGTCTCTCTCTCCTCCCTGGACTCATTCTCCACTTCCCCGTCCCCTGTGTCTCTCTCTCCTCCCTGGACTCATTCTCCACTTCCCCGTCCCCTGTGTCTCTCTCTCCTCCCTGGACTCATTCTCAACTTCCCTGTCCCCTGTGTCTCTCTCTCCTCCCTGGACTCATTCTCCACTTCCCTGTGTCTCTCTCTCTTCCCTGGACTCATTCTCTACTTCCCCGTCCCCTGTGTCTCTCTCTCCTCCCTGGACTCATTCTCCACTTCCCCGTCCCCTGTGTCTCTCTCTCCTCCCTGGACTCATTCTCCACTTCCCCGTCCCCTGTGTCTCTCTCTCCTCCCTGGACTCATTCTCCACTTCCCCGTCCCCTGTGTCTCTCTCTCCTCCCTGGACTCATTCTCCACTTCCCCGTCCCCTATGTCTCTCTCTCCTCCCTGGACTCATTCTCCACTTCCCCGTCCCCTGTGTCTCTCTCTCCTCCCTGGACTCATTCTCCACTTCCCCGTCCCCTGTGTCTTTCTCTCCTCCCTGGACTCATTCTCCACTTCCCCGTCCCCTGTGTCTCTCTCTCCTCCCTGGACTCATTCTCCACTTCCCCGTCCCCTGTGTCTCTCTCTCCTCCCTGGACTCATTCTCCACTTCCCCGTCCCCTGTGTCTCTCTCTCCTCCCTGGACTCATTCTCCACTTCCCCGTCCCCTGTGATCTCTCTCCTCCCTGGACTCATTCTCCACTTCCCCGTCCCCTGTGTCTCTCTCTCCTCCCTGGACTCATTCTCCGCTTCCCCGTCCCCTGTGTCTCTCTCTCCTCCCTGGACTCATTCTCCACTTCCCCGTCCCCTGTGTCTCTCTCTCCTCCCTGGACTCATTCTCCACTTCCCCGTCCCCTGTGTCTCTCTCTCCTCCCTGCTATGTGGCTGTTTGTTGCCTCCCTCCCTTGCTGCGTACATCGGCCCCTGTAGGAAGGATGTACAGCGTAATGTGTTCCCTCAGTAACGTCCCCTCGTCCTCGGCCCTGTCTGCAGGCTTCCAGATCGACACCCCTGATGCACTGGGGAGGACTTGTCTACACGCTGCCGCCGCCGGGGGGTGAGTCTCTCTCTCTCTCTCTCTCTCTCTCTCTGTCTCTCTCTCTCTCTCTCTGTCTATGTCTCTGTCTCTGTCTCTCTGTCTCTCTCTCTCTCTCTCTCTCTCTGTCTCTCTTTCTCTCTCTCTATCTCTTTCTCTCTCTCTCTCACGCACTCTCACTCTCTCTCTCTCTCGCTCTCTCTCTCTCTCTCTCTCTCTCTCTCTCTCTCCCTGTTTGTGTGAAAATAAGAGAAATACCCACACACTGTTTTGTATGCTCCTGTGTAGTTTATTTCAACATTTCTGTCAGAAGGGCTTCATCAGGTGTTTGTCGTCTGTTGGTGTCTATGTATTTCTCTTTCTGGCACTGCACTCTTCAAAACACAATTTGTCATGATTCTACAACTGCTCCCTCTCCCCCTGTCCCGTTCTGCAGTAATGTGGAGTGTGTGAAGTTGCTTCTGAGCAGCGGTGGGGACCACAACCGGAGGGACAAGTGTGGCAGGTGAGTTCTCTTGGAGCACAGGTAGAAGGGTGGGCAGGTCTGAGGTAAGGGCAGATGAACAGGGCCTTAGTGGGACAGTGAATTGATGTGTATAGATGATGTTGAAAGCTGGTTCTAACTGGGAACTAAATGGAGACAAGGACTTCCTCTCTCCAGTTCCTGTGTAGGTGTGTTTGTGTGGCCAGAGCAATTTGTGTGGCCCCTCAACTCTGACTCAACATTTGATAAAATCAAAGTTTATTGGTCGCGTACACAGATGAGCAGGTGCTATGGCAGGTGCAGTGAAATGCTTATGTTACTAGCTCCAACAAAACATTAGAACGTCTCGCAAATACACAAATTATAGAAGAAATCCAAACAATCAAAGTTAGATATATTAGTGAGCATGTGTGAGAATGCAGAATATCATCATACTAATATTGAGTTGCAACCCCCCACCCCCCCTTTTTCCCTCAGAACAGCCTCAATTCGTGGCATCTACAAGGTGTCAAAATTGTTCCACAGGGATGCTGGCCCATGTTGACTCCAATGATTCCCACAGTTGTGTCAAGTTGACTGGATGTCCTTTAGGTGGTGGACCATTCTTGATACACACGGGAAACTGTTGAGTGTGAAAAACCCAGCAGCGTTGCAGTTCTTGACACAAACCGGTGTGCCTGGCACCTGCTACCAGACCCTGTTCAAAGGCACTTAAATATTTTGTCTTGCCCATTCACCCTCTGAATGGCATATATACACAATTCATGTCTCGATTGTCTCAAGGCTTAAAAATCCTTCTTCAACCTGTTTCCTCTCCTTCATCTATACTGATTGAAGTTGATTTCGATAAAGGATCACAGCTTTCACCTGGATTCACCTGGTCAGTCTGTCATGTTAAAGAGCAGGCGTTCTTAAAGCTGCAATATCAAATCACTGTGGATGGAACTTTTTGGACGACCCAACCAAATTCATATAGAAAAGGGCGTAATAGATCTGTCATTCTCATTGAAAGAAGCGGTAGATGAGTTCTATGTGCGCTCTTTGTATGTTTCCCATTTGAGTTTTTTCAGTTTTGTTCACCAGCCTCAAACAGCTGATAATACATTACTGTTGGTGATGGGAAGTAGATTTCACAGCGGTTTAGACGGTACAATGATTCACACAAATACACCTGGTTGTTTTGTCATATAAACTGACATGAGGCGAACTATTAGAATATAGGAACCAGGAAATGGCAGAACCATTTCTGCATAGTGCGTCTTTAATGTTTTGTATACTCAGTGTACATACACAGTGAGAGAACAACAGTATATAAACAGAATATGAGGTGACCAATGGCTCTATATTAGGGCTGGGAATTGCCAGGGACCTCACGATAGGATATTGTCACTGTACTTAGGTGCCGATGCGATATGTTTTGCGATTCAATACAATGATTTTATTGTGATTTGATGTTCCAAACATATTGCTCACTGTATGTCTGCTGCAGAGAGACGAGAAAGAGTCATAATAAAACCAACATTTTGATCATTCATGGAAATAAAAGTACTGAAAACATTGACTCACTATTTAAAAAGAAGATGGAGAACAAGCTATAGGGTGAAAAATAGTGATGGCTGTCAAACAGTCTGATGTTCTGGGGATAGAAGCTGTTTCTCAGTCTGATGGTCTGGGGATAGAAGCTGTTTAACAGTCTGATGGTCTGGTAATAGAAGCTGTTTCTCAGTCTGATGGTCTGGGGATAGAAGCTGTTTAACAGTCTGATGTTCTGGGGATAGAAGCTGTTTAACAGTCTGATGGTCTGGTAATAGAAGCTGTTTAACAGTCTGATGGTCTGGTAATAGAAGCTGTTTCTCAGTCTGATGGTCTGGTAATAGAAGCTGTTTAACAGTCTGATGGTCTGGTAATAGAAGCTGTCAAACAGTCTGATGGTCTGGGGATAGAAGCTGTTTAACAGTCTGATGGTCTGGGGATAGAAGCTGTTTAACAGTCTGATGGTCTGGGGATAGAAGCTGTTTAACAGTCTGATGGTCTGGTAATAGAAGCTGTTTCTCAGTCTGATGGTCTGGTAATAGAAGCTGTTTAACAGTCTGATGGTCTGGTAATAGAAGCTGTTTCTCAGTCTGATGTTCTGGGGATAGAAGCTGTTTCTCAGTCTGATGGTCTGGGGATAGAAGCTGTTTCTCAGTCTGATGTTCTGGGGATAGAAGCTGTTTAACAGTCTGATGGTCTGGTAATAGAAGCTGTTTCTCAGTCTGATGGTCTGGTAATAGAAGCTGTCAAACAGTCTGATGGTCTGGGGATAGAAGCTGTTTAACAGTCTGATGTTCTGGGGATAGAAGCTGTTTCTCAGTCTGATGGTCTGGAGATAGAAGCGGTTTCTCAGTCTGATGGTCTGGAGATAGAAGCTGTCAAACAGTCTGATGGTCTGGGGATAGAAGCTGTTTCTCAGTCTGATGGTCTGGTAATAGAAGCTGTTTCTCAGTCTGATGTTCTGGGGATAGAAGCTGTCAAACAGTCTGATGGTCTGGGGATAGAAGCTGTTTAACAGTCTGATGGTCTGGTAATAGAAGCTGTTTCTCAGTCTGATGGTCTGGAGATAGAAGCTGTTTCTCAGTCTGATGGTCTGGGGATAGAAGCTGTTTCTCAGTCTGATGTTCTGGGGATAGAAGCTGTTTCTCAGTCTGATGGTCTGGGGATAGAAGCTGTTTCTCAGTCTGATGTTCTGGGGATAGAAGCTGTTTAACAGTCTGATGGTCTGGGGATAGAAGCTGTCAAACAGTCTGATGTTCTGGGGATAGAAGCTGTTTAACAGTCTGATGTTCTGGGGATAGAAGCTGTCAAACAGTCTGATGGTCTGGAGATAGAAGCTGTTTCTCAGTCTGATGGTCTGGGGATAGAAGCTGTTTCTCAGTCTGATGGTCTGGTAATAGAAGCTGTCAAACAGTCTGATGGTCTGGTAATATAAGCTGTTTAACAGTCTGATGGTCTGGTAATAGAAGCTGTTTAACAGTCTGATGGTCTGGTAATAGAAGCTGTTTCTCAGTCTGATGGTCTGGTAATAGAAGCTGTTTCTCAGTCTGATGGTCTGGGGATAGAAGCTGTTTCTCAGTCTGATGGTCTGGGGATAGAAGCTGTTTCTCAGTCTGATGGTCTGGTAATAGAAGCTGTCAAACAGTCTGATGGTCTGGTAATATAAGCTGTTTAACAGTCTGATGGTCTGGTAATAGAAGCTGTTTAACAGTCTGATGGTCTGGTAATAGAAGCTGTTTCTCAGTCTGATGGTCTGGTAATAGAAGCTGTTTCTCAGTCTGATGGTCTGGGGATAGAAGCTGTTTAACAGTCTGATGTTCTGGGGATAGAAGCTGTTTCTCAGTCTGATGGTCTGGGGATAGATGCTGTTTCTCAGTCTGATGGTCTGGGGATAGAAGCTGTTTCTCAGTCTGATGGTCTGGTAATAGAAGCTGTTTAACAGTCTGATGTTCTGGGGATAGAAGCTGTTTCTCAGTCTGATGGTCTGGGGATAGAAGCTGTTTCTCAGTCTGATGGTCTGGTAATAGAAGCTGTTTAACAGTCTGATGTTCTGGGGATAGAAGCTGTTTCTCAGTCTGATGGTCTGGGGATAGAAGCTGTTTCTCAGTCTGATGGTCTGGTAATAGAAGCTGTTTCTCAGTCAAATCAAATCAAATCAAATTTATTTATATAGCCCTTCGTACATCAGCTGATATCTCAAAGTGCTGTACAAAAACCCAGCCTAAAACCCCAAACAGCAAGCAATGCAGGTGTAGAAGCACGGTGGCTAGGAAAAACTCCCTAGAAAGGCCAAAACCTAGGAAGAAACCTAGAGAGGAACCAGGCTATGTGGGGTGGCCAGTCCTCTTCTGGCTGTGCCGGGTGGAGATTATAACAAAACATGGTCAAGATGTTCAAATGTTCATAAATGACCAGCATGGTCGAATAATAATAAGGCAGAACAGTTGAAACTGGAGCAGCAGCACAGTCAGGTGGACTGGGGACAGCAAGGAGTCATCATGTCAGGTATTCCTGGGGCATGGTCCTAGGGCTCTGGTCCTCCGAGAGAGAGAAAGAAAGAGAGAATTAGAGAGAGCATATGTGGGATGGCCAGTCCTCTTCTGGCTGTGCCGGGTGGAGATTATAACAGAACATGGCCAAGATGTTCAAATGTTCATAAATGACCAGCATGGTCGAATAATATTAAGGCAGAACAGTTGAAACTGGAGCAGCAGCACAGCCAGGTGGACTGGGGACAGCAAGGAGTCATCATGTCAGGTAGTCCTGGGGCATGGTCCTAGGGCTCAGGTCCTCCGAGAGAGAGAAAGAGAGAAGGAGAGAATTAGAGAACGCACACCTAGATTCACACAGGACACCGAATAGGACAGGAGAAGTACTCCAGATATAACAAACTGACCCTAGCCCCCCGACACATAAACTACTACTGCAGCATAAATACTGGAGGCTGAGACAGGAGGGGTCAGGAGACACTGTGGCCCATTCCGAGGACACCCCCGGACAGGGCCAAACAGGAAGGATATAACCCTACCCACTTTGCCAAAGCACAGCCCCCACACCACTAGAGGGATATCTTCAACCACCAACTTACCATCCTGAGACAAGGCTGAGTATAGCCCACAAAGACCTCCGCCACGGCACAACCCAAGGGGGGGGGGGGCAACCCAGACAGGATGACCACATCAGTGACTCAACCCACTCAGGTGACGCACCCCCTCCAGGGACGGCATGAGAGAGCCCCAGTAAGCCAGTGACTCAGCCCCTGTAATAGGGTTAGAGGCAGAGAATCCCAGTGGAAAGAGGGGAACCGGCCAGGCAGAGACAGCAAGGGCGGTTCGTTGCTCCAGAGCCTTTCCGTTCACCCTCCCACTCCTGGGCCAGACTACACTCAATCATATGACCCACTGAAGAGATGAGTCTTCAGTAGAGACTTAAAGGTTGAGACCGAGTTTGCGTCTCTGACATGGGTAGGCAGACCGTTCCATAAAAATGGAGCTCTATAGGAGAAAGCCCTGCCTCCAGCTGTTTGCTTAGAAATTCTAGGGACAATTAGGAGGCCTGCGTCTTGTGACCGTAGTGTACGTGTAGGTATGTACGGCAGGACCAAATCAGAGAGATACGTAGGAGCAAGCCCATGTAATGCTTTGTAGGTTAGCAGTAAAACCTTGAAATCAGCCCTTGCTTTGACAGGAAGCCAGTGTAGAGAGGCTAGCACTGGAGTAATATGATCAAATTTTTTGGTTCTAGTCAGGATTCTAGCAGCCGTATTTAGCACTAACTGAAGTTTATTTAGTGCTTTATCCGGGTAGCCGGAAAGTAGAGCATTGCAGTAGTCTAACCTAGAAGTGACAAAAGCATGGATTCATTTTTCTGCATCATTTTTGGACAGAAAGTTTCTGATTTTTGCAATGTTACGTAGATGGAAAAAAGCTGTCCTTGAAATGGTCTTGATATGTTCTTCAAAAGAGAGATCAGGGTCCAGAGTAACGCCAAGGTCCTTCACAGTTTTATTTGAGACGACTGTACAACCATTAAGATTAATTGTCAGATTCAACAGAAGATCTCTTTGTTTCTTGGGACCTAGAACAAGCATCTCTGTTTTGTCCGAGTTTAAAAGTAGAAAGTTTGCAGCCATCCACTTCCTTATGTCTGAAACACATTCTTCTAGCAAGGGCAATTTTGGGGCTTCACCATGTTTAATTGAAATGTACAGCTGTGTGTCATCCGCATAGCAGTGAAAGTTAACATTATGTTTTCGAATAACATCCCCAAGAGGTAAAATATATAGTGAAAACAATAGTGGTCCTAAAACGGAACCTTGAGGAACACCGAAATTTACAGTTGATTTGTCAGAGGACAAACTATTCACAGAGACAAACTGATATCTTTCCGACAGATAAGATCTAAACCAGGCCAGAACTTGTCCGTGTAGACCAATTTGGGTTTCCAATCTCTCCAAAAGAATGTGGTGATCGATGGTATCAAAAGCAGCACTAAGGTCTAGGAGCACGAGGACAGATGCAGAGCCTCGGTCCGATGCCATTAAAATGTCATTTACCACCTTCACAAGTGCCGTCTCAGTGCTATGATGGGGTCTAAAACCAGACGGAAGCATTTCGTATACATTGTTTGTCTTCAGGAAGGCAGTGAGTTGTTGCGCAACAGCCTTTTCTAAAATTTTTGAAAGGAATGGAAGATTCGATATAGGCCGATAGTTTTTTATATTTTCTGGGTCAAGGTTTGGCTTTTTCAAGAGAGGCTTTATTACTGCCACTTTTAGTGAGTTTGGTACACATCCGGTGGATAGAGAGCCGTTTATTATGTTCAACATAGGAGGGCCAAGCACAGGAAGCAGCTCTTTCAGTAGTTTAGTTGGAATAGGGTCCAGTATGCAGCTTGAAGGTTTAGAGGCCATGATTATTTTCATCATTGTGTCAAGAGATATAGTACTAAAACACTTGAGCGTCTCTCTTGATCTTAGGTCCTGGCAGAGTTGTGCAGACTCAGGACAACTGAGCTTTGAAGGAATACGCAGATTTAAGGAAGAGTCCGTAATTTGCTTTCTAATAATCATAATCTTTTCCTCAAAGAAGTTCATGAATTTATCACTGCTAAAGTGAAAGTCATCCTCTCTTGGGGAATGCTGCTTTTTAGTTAGCTTTGCGACAGTATCAAAAAGGAATTTCGGATTGTTCTTATTTTCCTCAATTAAGTTAGAAAAATAGGATGATCGAGCAGCAGTAAGGGCTCTTCGGTACTGCACAGTACTGTCTTTCCAAGCTAGTCGGAAGACTTCCAGTTTGGTGTGGCGCCATTTCCGCTCCAATTTTCTGGAAGCTTGCTTCAAAGCTCGGGTATTTTCTGTGTACCAGGGAGCTAGTTTCTTATGAGAAATGTTTTTAGTTTTTAGGGGTGCAACTGCATCTAGGGTATTGCGCAAGGTTAAATTGAGTTCCTCAGTTAGGTGGTTAACTGATTTTCTGATGTTCTGGGGATAGAAGCTGTTTAACAGTCTGATGTTCTGGGGATATAAGCTGTTTAACAGTCTGATGGTCTGGGGATAGAAGCTGTTTCTCAGTCTCTCGGTCCCAGCTTTGATGCTTTGACCCGTACTGTCTCTGTCTGTTAGATGGTACCAGAGGGAACAGACCGTGGCTCAGGTGGCTGAGGTTCTTAATGATCTTCTTGACCTTCCTTTGACACAGTCCTGTAAATGCCCTGGAGGGCAGGCAGCGTGGCCCCAGTGATGCGTTGGGCTGACCACGCCTCCCTCTGGAGAGCCATGCGGTTGAGGGCGATGCAGTTGTCGTACCATGCAGTGATACAGCCCGACAGAATGCTCTCAATGGTTCATCTGTAGAAGTTCCTGAGGGTCTTAGGGGGAATGCCAAATTTCGGCGGTTGTGCCTTCTTCACCATGGTGTCAGTGTGCCCTCTGTGTTGAGGATCAGCATAGTGGAGGTGTTGTTGCCTATCCTCTGTGTTGAGAATCAGCATAGTGGAGGTGTTGTTGTCTACCCTCTGTGTTGAGGATCAGCATAGTGGAGGTGTTGTTGCCTACCCTCTGTGTTGAGGATCAGCATAGTGGAGGTTTTGTTGCCTACCCTCTGTGTTGAGGATCAGCATAGTGGAGGTGTCGTTGTCTACCCTCTGTGTTGAGGATCAGCATAGTGGAGGTGTTGTTGTCTACTCTCTGTGTTGAGGATCAGCATAGTGGAGGTTTCGTTGTCTACCCTCTGTGTTGAGGATCAGCATAGTGGAGGTGTTGTTGTCTACTCTCTGTGTTGAGGATCAGCATAGTGGAGGTGTTGTTGCCTAGCTACCCTGTGTGTTGAGGATCAGCATAGTGGAGGTGTTGTTGCCTAGCTACCCTCTGTGTTGAGAATCAGCGTAGTGGAGGTGTTGTTGCCGAACCTCTGTGTTGAGAATCAGCGTAGTAGAGGTGTTGTTGTCTACTCTCTGTGTTGAGGATCAGCGTAGTAGAGGTGTTGTTGCCGAACCTCTGTGTTGAGAATCAGCGTAGTAGAGGTGTTGTTGCCTAGCTACCCTGTGTGTTGAGGATCAGCATAGTGGAGGTGTTGTTGCCTAGCTACCCTCTGTGTTGAGGATCAGCATAGTGGAGGTGTTGTTGCCGAACCTCTGTGTTGAGGATCAGCATAGTGGAGGTGTTGTTGCCGAACCTCTGTGTTGAGAATCAGCGAAGTAGAGGTGTTGTTGCCTAGCTACCCTCTGTGTTGAGGATCAGCATAGTGGAGGTGTTGTTGCCTAGCTACCCTCTGTGTTGAAGATCAGCATAGTGGAGGTGTTGTTGCCTAGCTACCCTCTGTGTTGAGGATCAGCATAGTGGAGGTGTTGTTGCCTAGCTACCCTCTGTGTTGAGAATCAGCGTAGTAGAGGTGTTGTTACCTAGCTACCCTCTGTGTTGAGGATCAGCATAGTGGAGGTGTTGTTGCCTAGCTACCCTCTGTGTTGAGGATCAGCATAGTGGAGGTGTTGTTGCCGAACCTCTGTGTTGAGAATCAGCGTAGTAGAGGTGTTGTTGCCTAGCTACCCTCTGTGTTGAGGATCAGCATAGTGGAGGTGTTGTTGCCTAGCTACCCTCTGTGTTGAGAATCAGCGTAGTAGAGGTGTTGTTGCCTAGCTACCCTCTGTGTTGAGAATCAGCGTAGTAGAGGTGTTGTTGCCTAGCTACCCTCTGTGTTGAGGGTCAGCATAGTGGAGGTGTTGTTGCCGAACCTCTGTGTTGAGGATCAGCATAGTGGAGGTGTTGTTGCCTAGTTACCCTCTGTGTTGAGAATCAGCGTAGTAGAGGTGTTGTTGCCTAGCTACCCTCTGTGTTGAGGATCAGCATAGTGGAGGTGTTGTTGCCTAGCTACCCTCTGTGTTGAAGATCAGCATAGTGGAGGTGTTGTTGCCTAGCTACCCTCTGTGTTGAGGATCAGCATAGTGGAGGTGTTGTTGCCGAACCTCTGTGTTGAGAATCAGCGTAGTAGAGGTGTTGTTGTCTAGCTACCCTCTGTGTTGAGGGTCAGCATAGTGGAGGTGTTGTTGCCTAGCTACCCTCTGTGTTGAAGATCAGCATAGTGGAGGTGTTGTTGCCTAGCTACCCTCTGTGTTGAGGGTCAGCATAGTGGAGGTGTTGTTGCCGAACCTCTGTGTTGAGGATCAGCATAGTGGAGGTGTTGTTGCCTAGCTACCCTCTGTGTTGAGAATCAGCGTAGTAGAGGTGTTGTTGCCTAGCTACCCTCTGTGTTGAGGGTCAGCATAGTGGAGGTGTTGTTGCCGAACCTCTGTGTTGAGGATCAGCATAGTGGAGGTGTTGTTGCCTAGTTACCCTCTGTGTTGAGAATCAGCGTAGTAGAGGTGTTGTTGCCTAGCTACCCTCTGTGTTGAGGATCAGCATAGTGGAGGTGTTGTTGCCTAGCTACCCTCTGTGTTGAAGATCAGCATAGTGGAGGTGTTGTTGCCTAGCTACCCTCTGTGTTGAGGATCAGCATAGTGGAGGTGTTGTTGCCGAACCTCTGTGTTGAGAATCAGCGTAGTAGAGGTGTTGTTGCCTAGCTACCCTCTGTGTTGAGGGTCAGCATAGTGGAGGTGTTGTTGCCTAGCTACCCTCTGTGTTGAAGATCAGCATAGTGGAGGTGTTGTTGCCTAGCTACCCTCTGTGTTGAGGGTCAGCATAGTGGAGGTGTTGTTGCCGAACCTCTGTGTTGAGGATCAGCATAGTGGAGGTGTTGTTGCCTAGCTACCCTCTGTGTTGAGGATCAGCATAGTGGAGGTGTTGTTGCCTAGCTACCCTCTGTGTTGAGGATCAGCATAGTGGAGGTGTTGTTGCCTAGCTACCCTCTGTGTTGAGGATCAGCATAGTGGAGGTGTTGTTGCCGAACCTCTGTGTTGAGGATCAGCGTAGTAGAGGTGTTGTTGCCGAACCTCTGTGTTGAGAATCAGCGTAGTAGAGGTGTTGTTGCCTAGATACCCTCTGTGTTGAGGATCAGCGTAGTAGAGGTGTTGTTGCCTAGTTACCCTCTGTGTTGAGAATCAGCGTAGTAGAGGTGTTGTTGCCTAGCTACCCTCTGTGTTGAGAATCAGCGTAGTAGAGGTGTTGTTGCCGAACCTCTGTGTTGAGAATCAGCGTAGTAGAGGTGTTGTTGCCTAGCTACCCTCTGTGTTGAGGATCAGCATAGTGGAGGTGTTGTTGCCTAGCTACCCTCTGTGTTGAGGGTCAGCATAGTGGAGGTGTTGTTGCCTAGCTACCCTCTGTGTTGAGAATCAGCGTAGTACAGGTGTTGTTGCCTAGCTACCCTCTGTGTTGAGAATCAGCGTAGTAGAGGTGTTGTTACCTAGCTACCCTCTGTGTTGAGGATCAGCATAGTGGAGGTGTTGTTGCCGAACCTCTGTGTTGAGAATCAGCGAAGTAGAGGTGTTGTTGCCTAGCTACCCTCTGTGTTGAGGATCAGCATAGTGGAGGTGTTGTTGCCTAGCTACCCTCTGTGTTGAAGATCAGCATAGTGGAGGTGTTGTTGCCTAGCTACCCTCTGTGTTGAGGATCAGCATAGTGGAGGTGTTGTTGCCGAACCTCTGTGTTGAGAATCAGCGTAGTAGAGGTGTTGTTGCCTAGCTACCCTCTGTGTTGAGGATCAGCATAGTGGAGGTGTTGTTGCCTAGCTACCCTCTGTGTTGAAGATCAGCATAGTGGAGGTGTTGTTGCCTAGCTACCCTCTGTGTTGAGGATCAGCATAGTGGAGGTGTTGTTGCCGAACCTCTGTGTTGAGAATCAGCGTAGTAGAGGTGTTGATGCCTAGCTACCCTCTGTGTTGAGGGTCAGCATAGTGGAGGTGTTGTTGCCTAGCTACCCTCTGTGTTGAAGATCAGCATAGTGGAGGTGTTGTTGCCTAGCTACCCTCTGTGTTGAGGATCAGCATATTGGAGGTGTTGTTGCCTAGCTACCCTCTGTGTTGAGGATCAGCATAGTGGAGGTGTTGTTGCCTAGCTACCCTCTGTGTTGAGGATCAGCATAGTGGAGGTGTTGTTGCCGAACCTCTGTGTTGAGGATCAGCGTAGTAGAGGTGTTTTTGCCGAACCTCTGTGTTGAGAATCAGCATAGTAGAGGTGTTGTTGCCTAGCTACCATCTGTGTTGAGGATCAGCGTAGTAGAGGTGTTGTTGCCTAGCTACCCTCTGTGTTGAGAATCAGCGTAGTAGAGGTGTTGTTGCCTAGCTACCCTCTGTGTTGAGAATCAGCGTAGTAGAGGTGTTGTTGCCTAGCTACCCTCTGTGTTGAGAATCAGCGTAGTAGAGGTGTTGTTGCCTAGCTACCCTCTGTGTTGAGAATCAGCGTAGTAGAGGTGTTGTTGCCGAACCTCTGTGTTGAGAATCAGCGTAGTAGAGGTGTTGTTGCCTAGCTACCCTCTGTGTTGAGGATCAGCATAGTGGAGGTGTTGTTGCCTAGCTACCCTCTGTGTTGAGGGTCAGCATAGTGGAGGTGTTGTTGCCTAGCTACCCTCTGTGTTGAGAATCAGCGTAGTACAGGTGTTGTTGCCTAGCTACCCTCTGTGTTGAGAATCAGCGTAGTAGAGGTGTTGTTACCTAGCTACCCTCTGTGTTGAGGATCAGCATAGTGGAGGTGTTGTTGCCGAACCTCTGTGTTGAGAATCAGCGAAGTAGAGGTGTTGTTGCCTAGCTACCCTCTGTGTTGAGGATCAGCATAGTGGAGGTGTTGTTGCCTAGCTACCCTCTGTGTTGAAGATCAGCATAGTGGAGGTGTTGTTGCCTAGCTACCCTCTGTGTTGAGGATCAGCATAGTGGAGGTGTTGTTGCCGAACCTCTGTGTTGAGAATCAGCGTAGTAGAGGTGTTGTTGCCTAGCTACCCTCTGTGTTGAGGATCAGCATAGTGGAGGTGTTGTTGCCTAGCTACCCTCTGTGTTGAAGATCAGCATAGTGGAGGTGTTGTTGCCGAACCTCTGTGTTGAGAATCAGCGTAGTAGAGGTGTTGTTGCCTAGCTACCCTCTGTGTTGAGGATCAGCATAGTGGAGGTGTTGTTGCCTAGCTACCCTCTGTGTTGAGGATCAGCATAGTGGAGGTGTTGTTGCCTAGCTAGCCTCTGTGTTGAGGGTCAGCATAGTGGAGGTGTTGTTGCCTAGCTACCCTCTGTGTTGAAGATCAGCATAGTGGAGGTGTTGTTGCCTAGCTACCCTCTGTGTTGAGGGTCAGCATAGTGGAGGTGTTGTTGCCGAACCTCTGTGTTGAGGATCAGCATAGTGGAGGTGTTGTTGCCTAGCTACCCTCTGTGTTGAGGATCAGCATAGTGGAGGTGGTGTTGCCGAACCTCTGTGTTGAGGATCAGCGTAGTAGAGTTGTTGTTGCCGAACCTCTGTGTTGAGAATCAGCGTAGTAGAGGTGTTGTTGCCTAGCTACCCTCTGTGTTGAGGATCAGCATAGTGGAGGTGTTGTTGCCTAGCTACCCTCTGTGTTGAGGGTCAGCATAGTGGAGGTGTTGTTGCCTAGCTACCCTCTGTGTTGAGAATCAGCGTAGTAGAGGTGTTGTTGCCTAGCTACCCTCTGTGTTGAGAATCAGCGTAGTAGAGGTGTTGTTGCCTAGCTACCCTCTGTGTTGAGGGTCAGCATAGTGGAGGTGTTGTTGCCGAACCTCTGAGTTGAGGATCAGCATAGTGGAGGTGTTGTTGCCTAGTTACCCTCTGTGTTGAGAATCAGCGTAGTAGAGGTGTTGTTGCCTAGCTACCCTCTGTGTTGAGGATCAGCATAGTGGAGGTGTTGTTGCCTAGATACCCTCTGTGTTGAAGATCAGCATAGTGGAGGTGTTGTTGCCTAGCTACCCTCTGTGTTGAGGATCAGCATAGTGGAGGTGTTGTTGCCGAACCTCTGTGTTGAGAATCAGCGTAGTAGAGGTGTTGTTGCCTAGCTACCCTCTGTGTTGAGGGTCAGCATAGTGGAGGTGTTGTTGCCTAGCTACCCTCTGTGTTGAAGATCAGCATAGTGTAGGTGTTGTTGCCTAGCTACCCTCTGTGTTGAGGGTCAGCATAGTGGAGGTGTTGTTGCCGAACCTCTGTGTTGAGGATCAGCATAGTGGAGTTGTTTTTGCCTAGCTACCCTCTGTGTTGAGGATCAGCATAGTGGAGGTGTTGTTGCCTAGCTACCCTCTGTGTTGAGGGTCAGCATAGTGGAGGTGTTGTTGCCTAGCTACCCTCTGTGTTGAGAATCAGCGTAGTAGAGGTGTTGTTGCCTAGCTACCCTCTGTGTTGAGGGTCAGCACAGTGGAGGTGTTGTTGCCGAACCTCTGTGTTGAGGATCAGCATAGTGGAGGTGTTGTTGCCTAGTTACCCTCTGTGTTGAGAATCAGCGTAGTAGAGGTGTTGTTGCCTAGCTACCCTCTGTGTTGAGGATCAGCATAGTGGAGGTGTTGTTGCCTAGATACCCTCTGTGTTGAAGATCAGCATAGTGTAGGTGTTGTTGCCTAGCTACCCTCTGTGTTGAGGGTCAGCATAGTGGAGGTGTTGTTGCCGAACCTCTGTGTTGAGGATCATTATAGTGGAGTTGTTGTTGCCTAGCTACCCTCTGTGTTGAGGATCAGCATAGTGGAGGTGTTGTTGCCTAGCTACCCTCTGTGTTGAGGATCAGCATAGTGGAGGTGTTGTTGCCTAGCTACCCTCTGTGTTGAGGATCAGCATAGTGGAGGTGTTGTTGCCTAGCTACCCTCTGTGTTGAGGATCAGCATAGTGGAGGTGTTGTTGCCGAACCTCTGTGTTGAGGATCAGCGTAGTAGAGGTGTTGTTGCCGAACCTCTGTGTTGAGAATCAGCGTAGTAGAGGTGTTGTTGCCTAGCTACCCTCTGTGTTGAGGATCAGCGTAGTAGAGGTGTTGTTGCCTAGCTACCCTCTGTGTTGAGAATCAGCTTAGTAGAGGTGTTGTTGCCTAGCTACCCTCTGTGTTGAGAATCAGCGTAGTAGAGGTGTTGTTGCCGAACCTCTGTGTTGAGAATCAGCGTAGTAGAGGTGTTGTTGCCTAGCTACCCTCTTTGTTGAGGATCAGCATAGTGGAGGTGTTGTTGCCTAGCTACCCTCTGTGTTGAGGGTCAGCATAGTGGAGGTGTTGTTGCCTAGCTACCCTCTGTGTTGAGAATCAGCGTAGTAGAGGTGTTGTTGCCTAGCTACCCTCTGTGTTGAGAATCAGCGTAGTAGAGGTGTTGTTGCCTAGCTACCCTCTGTGTTGAGGGTCAGCATAGTGGAGGTGTTGTTGCCGAACCTCTGTGTTGAGGATCAGCATAGTGGAGGTTTTGTTGCCTAGTTACCCTCTGTGTTGAGAATCAGCATAGTAGAGGTGTTGTTGCCTAGCTACCCTCTGTGTTGAGGATCAGCATAGTGGAGGTGTTGTTGCCTAGCTACCCTCTGTGTTGAAGATCAGCATAGTGGAGGTGTTGTTGCCTAGCTACCCTCTGTGTTGAGAATCAGCATAGTGGAGGTGTTGTTGCCGAACCTCTGTGTTGAGAATCAGCGTAGTAGAGGTGTTGTTGCCTAGCTACCCTCTGTGTTGAGGGTCAGCATAGTGGAGGTGTTGTTGCCTAGCTACCCTCTGTGTTGAAGATCAGCATAGTGGAGGTGTTGTTGCCTAGCTACCCTCTGTGTTGAGGATCAGCATAGTGGAGGTGTTGTTGCCTAGCTACCCTCTGTGTTGAGGATCAGCATAGTGGAGGTGTTGTTGCCGAACCTCTGTGTTGAGGATCAGCGTAGTAGAGGTGTTGTTGCCGAACCTCTGTGTTGAGAATCAGCGTAGTAGAGGTGTTGTTGCCTAGCTACCCTCTGTGTTGAGGATCAGCGTAGTAGAGGTGTTGTTGCCTAGCTACCCTCTGTGTTGAGAATCAGCGTAGTAGAGGTGTTGTTGCCTAGCTACCCTCTGTGTTGAGAATCAGCGTAGTAGAGGTGTTGTTGCCTAGCTACCCTCTGTGTTGAGGATCAGCATAGTGGAGGTGTTGTTGCCTAGCTACCCTCTGTGTTGAGGATCAGCGTAGTGGAGGTGTTGTTGTCTACCCTCTGTGTTGAGAATCAGCGTAGTAGAGGTGTTGTTGCCTAGCTACCCTCTGTGTTGAGAATCAGCATAGTAGAGGTGTTGTTGCCTAGCTACCCTCTGTGTTGAGAATCAGCGTAGTAGAGGTGTTGTTGCCTAGCTACCCTTTAATCTACTCTTCTTCATTTTTTGGGGCTCCAGGTAGTTTGTGTGACTCAACTCAATGTGCTAGCGTATAACACTGTCCTTCTGTGTGTGTGTGTGTGTCTCTCTGTGTGTCGCTCCCTCTCCAGGACCTCTCTCCACTATGCGGCAGCCAGTCGTCACTACCAGTGCCTGGACACCCTTGTGTCGTGTGGGACCTGCATTAATGCCACTGACCAGTGGGGGCGCTCTGCTCTGCACTACGCTGCTGCCTCTGACCTGGACAGAAGGTGAGCTTCACTAATCAGACTTGGGGAGGAATCCTAACTTCCACTTAAGATTTCAATTCCGATATAGTCATGCATTGATGTAAATGGGAGACTAAGTGAAAAGGTTACTCAAATGGATGTTAGGATTCACCCCATAGTGACCATACATTGATGATACCATTAAGACCTGTGACTCATGTTACAATTTGATATTATAAACTGCATGTAAATTCAGTTATCGGTCAGAGGTTAAAGACTACAATATTGAGCTGGTTCCTATATGCTGCTATCTATAATATGTAAGTAAAAGACTAACGGACAGTCGGGCCCCTGAGGCCAGGTCAAACTAGCTGTGTGGTTTTTGGTGGTGACCATAGAGATCCTGTTAAATTGTTAGAGGTGCTATGTCCCTTCAACCTTCAAAACTCCAGAATGAGTTGAAAATGGCAGCCATATTGGTCAGGGAGAAATCCAAACCAGTCTAATGGAATATATTATTATTATTATTTTATTTCACCTTTATTTAACCAGGTAGGCCAGTTGAGAACAAGTTCTCATTTACAACTACGACATGGCCAAGATAAAGCAAAGCAGTGCGACAAAAACAACAACACAGAGTTACACATGGAATAAACAAACATACAGTTAATAACATCATAGTACAATCTGTATACAGTGTGTGCAAATGAAGTAAGGAGGTAAGGCAATAAATAGGCCAATAGTGGCAAAGTTATTGCCGTTTATCAATTTACACTGGAGTGATTTGTGCAGATGAGGATGTGTAAGTAGAAATACTGGTGTGAAAAAGAGCAGAAAACAGAAACAAATATGGGGATGAGGTAGGTAGTTGGTTGGATGGGCTATTTACAGATGGGTTATTTACAGATGGGCTGTGTACAGCTGCAGCGATCGGTAAGCTGCTCTGACAGCTGGCGCTCAAAGTTAGTGAGGGAGATAGAAGTCTCCAACTTCAGTGATTTTTGTAATTCATTCCAGTCATTGGCAGCAGAGAACTAGAAGGAAAGGCAGCCAAAGGAGGAGTTGGCTTTGGGGATGACCAGTGAAATATACCTGCTGGAGCGCGTGCTACGGGTGGATGTTGCTATGGTGACCAGTGCGCTGAGATAAGGCGGAGCTTTACCTAGCAAAGACTTATAGATGACCTGATCTAAAATATTTTCACATAATTATAAATACAGTTTATATGGGTTTTATACACATTTTCTGTATAAATAGCCTCTAAAATATATGTACACTGACCATAACTGTCAAAATGTTGTGTTTTCTTGGAATGCTGTGAGTGCCATTATATGATGCAAATTCAGTACTTGTTGCATTTACAACTTAATTCCTATCATCAAGTGATTTCAGCCAGTGTCTGGCTGTGGATTGACTGCACTGTTTCAATGGAATG
Source organism: Oncorhynchus clarkii lewisi (assembly GCF_045791955.1). NCBI lineage: Eukaryota > Metazoa > Chordata > Actinopteri > Salmoniformes > Salmonidae > Oncorhynchus > Oncorhynchus clarkii. Next base: position 38,190,314 of record NC_092168.1, on the reverse strand, counting down.
TTATTCTAATTCCTAATTCTATGGTGGTGACCATCTCCGGAAGCTAGACAACCAAGGAACTCCCTGTTTCCATGGATACCTGAGATAATTCTGAGGTGCCGGTTGAATAGGTGTCTGGATGTTCGGCAGCAGACTGTTCAGTGTTCACACCCCTGATTGTTTCCATTCCAGGAAATTCAGAGAAGCACTGCTGGAGACGCTAGATGACCCTGAATAATCAGATGGAAAGGGTTTGGGGAGGGTTTCCCTGGGGCCCCCATTGAGGATGTCTTAATCGTTCTCTGTTGTGTGTCTTGTGTTGTGAAGGCGACGTCAGGCTCTGGAGCCAGAGAGTGAAGGGGTGCAGGCAGAGAAGGAGAAAGAGGCTGCACTGTGAGTAAACTATTTTATTTCTATGAATATTACTGCCTCTATCTGGGCATACAGGTAGTCAGTCACCACAGATTATGGATCAGTGCAAGCCGTGCCTATGGTTCTGACTGTTTGAGAAAGTCCCTCTCTTTCTCTCTCTCTCTTTCTCTACTCTGTGCACACAGACCAGTTCAGACAGACAATATATTCTGTCATTGTCTCTCTCGCTCATCTTGTTGGAATAACCATTGCGTATGTCAAATCAAACAAAAAAATATGTCACGTGCGCCGAATACAACAGGTGAAGTTCTAAACCTCAGTGAAATGTTTACTTACAGGCTCTAACCAATAGTGCAAAAAAGGTATTAGGTGAACAGTAGGTAAGTAAAGAAATAAAACAACAGTAAAAAGACAGGCTATATACAGTAGCAAGACTATATACAGTAGCCAGGCTTTAAAAGTAGCGAGGCTACATACAGACACCGGTTAGTCTGGCATATTGATGTAGTATGTACATGTAGGTATGGTTAAAGTGACTATGCGTATATGATGGAACAGAGAGTAGCAGTAGTGTAAAAGAGGGGTTGGTGGGTGGGACACAATGCAGATAGCCCGGTTAGCCAATGTGCGGGAGCACTGGTTGGTCGGCCCAATTGAGGTAGTATGTACATGAATGTATAGTTAAAGTGACTATGCATATATGATAAACAGAGAGTAGCAGCAGCGTAAAAAGAGGGGGGCACACAATGCAAATAGTCCGGGTAGGAGTCTTGTGGGGTAAAAACTGTTGAGAAGCCTTTTTGTCCTAGACTTGGCACTCCGGTACAGCTTGCCATGCGGTAGTAGAGAGAACAGTCTATGACTGGGGTGGCTGGGGGGGTCTTTGACAATTTTTAGGACCTTCCTCTGACACCGCCTGGTGTAGAGGTCCTGGATGGCCGTACGCACTACCCTCTGTAGTGCCTTGCGGTCAGAGGGCGAGCAGTTGCCGAACCAGGCAGTGATGCAACCCGTCAGGATGCTCTCGATGTTGCAGCTGTAGAATCTTTTGAGGATCTCAGGACCCATGCCAAATCTTTTTAGTTTCCTGAGGGGGAATAGGCTTTGTTGTGCCCTTTTCACGACTGTCTTGTTGTGTTTGGACCATTCTAGTTTGTTGTTGATGTGGACACCAAGGAACTTGAAGCTCTCAACCTGCTCCACTGCATCCGCGTCGATGAGAATGGGGGCGTGTTCGGTCCTCCTTTACCTGTAGTCCACAATCATCTCCCTAGTCTAGGTTACGTTGAGAGATAGGTTGTTATTCTGGCACCACCCGGCCAGGTCTCTGACCTCCTCCCTATAGGCTGTCTCGTCGTTGTCGGTGATCAGGCCTAACACTGTTGTGTCGTCTGCAAACTTAATGATGGTGTTGGAGTTGTGCCTGGCCATGCAGTCATGGGTGAACAGGGAGTACAGGAGGGGACTGAGCACGGATCCCTGGGGAGCTCCAGTGTTGAGGATCAGCGTGGCAGATGTGTTGCTACCTACCCTCACCACCTGGGGGCGGCCCTTCAGGAAGTCCAGGATCCAGTTGCAGAGGGAGGTGTTTAGTCCCAGGGTCCTTAGCTTAGTGATGAGCTTTGAGGGTACTATGGTGTTGAATGCTGAGCTGTAGTCAATGAACAGCATTCTCACATACAGTGGGGAGAACAAGTATTTGATACACTGCCGATTCTGCAGGTTTTCCTACTTACAAAGCATGTAGAGGTCTGTAATTTTTTATCATAGGTACACTTCAACTGTGAGAGACGGAATCTAAAACAAAAATCCAGAAAATGACATTGTATGATTTTTAAGTAATTCATTTGCATGACATAAGTATTTGATACATCAGAAAAGCAGAACTTAAGAAACCTCCATACAGACCTTCTCCAGATCCTTCAGGTTTCGGGGCTGTCGCTGGGCAATATGGACTTTCAGCTCCCTCCAAAGATATTCTATTGGGTTCAGGTCTGGAGACTGGCTAGGCCACGACCCATCCTCAATGCTCTCACTGAGGGAAGGAGGTTGTTGGCCAAGATCTTGCGATACGTGGCCCCATCCATCCTCCCCTCAATACGGTGCAGTCGTCCTCTCCCCTTTGCAGAAAAGCATCCCCAAAGAATGATGTTTCCACCTCCATGCTTCACGGTTGGGATGGTGTTCTTGGGGTTGTACTCATCCTTCTTCTTACTCCAAACACGGCGAGTGGAGTTTAGACCAAAAAGCTCTATTTTTGTCTCTTCAGACCACATGACCTTCTCCCATTCCTCCTCTGGATCATCCAGATGGTCATTGGCAAACTTCAGATGGGCCTGGACATGCGCTGGCTTGAGCAGGGGACCTTGCGTGCGCTGCAAGATTTTAATCCATGACGGCGTAGTGTGTTACTAATGGTTTTCTTTGAGACTGTGGTCCCAGCTTTCTTCAGGTCATTGACCAGGTCCTGCCATGTAGTTCTGGGCTGATCCCTCACCTTCCTCAGGATCATTGATGCCCCACAAGGTGAGATCTTGCATGGAGCCCCAGACCGAGGGTGATTGACCGTCATCTTGAACTTCTTCCATTGTCTAATAATTGCGCCAACAGTTGTTGCCTTCTCACTAAGCTGCTTGCCTATTGTCCTGTAGCCCATCCCAGCCTTGTGCAGGTCTACAATTTTATCCCTTATGTCCTTACACAGCTGGTCTTGGCCATTGTGGAGAGGTTAGTCTCTGTTTGATTGAGTGTGTGGACAGGTGTCTTTTATACAGGTAACGAGTGGAGAACAGGAGGGATTCTTAAAGAAAAACTAACAGGTCTGTGAGAGCCGGAATTCTTACTGGTTGGTAGGTGATCAAATACTTATGTCATGCAATAAAATGCAAATTAATTACTTAAAAATCATGTGATTTTCTGGATTTTTGTTTTATATTCCGTCTCTCACATTTGAAGTGTACCTATGATTAAAATTACAGACCTCTACATGCTTTGTAAGTAGGAAAACCTGCAGAATCGGCAGTATATCAAATACTTGTTCCCCCCACTGTAAGTGTTCCTTTTGTCCAGGTGGGAAAGGGCAGAGTGGAGTGCAATAGAGATCGCATCATCTGTGGATCTGTTTGGGCGGTATGCAAATTGGAGTGGGTCTAGAGTTTCTGGGATAATGGTGTTAATGTGAGCCATTACCAGCCTTTCAAAGCACTTCATGGCTACGGACGTGAGTGCTACGGGTCTGTAGTCATTTAGGCAGGTTGCCTTTGTGTTCTTGGGCACAGGGACTATGGTGGTCTAGTTGTATCATGTTGATATGTCTATAAAACATCTCTTTCTCTCTCTCATATCCTCTGTCTGAGGCTTAACTTTTAAGAACATATTGAAGTGTTTGTGTGACTATATTGTGTGTTTGTGTAATAGATGTCTAGAATTCCTTTTGCAAAGTGGTGGTACTGCCTCTCTGAAGGATAAGCAGGGCTACAGTCCTGTCCACTATGCTGCAGCCTATGGCCACAGACACTGCCTGGAGCTGGTGAGTGCATGCACGCTCATGCTACATTTTCTATGCTACATGCTAGTCAAGAATGTATCTGTGTGTAGAACTTCAGATACCATAAATAGACACAGCTCATAAATACCACTTATGGAATTGAAATGATTTGTTTTGATGTAATCTGTGGTTTTAGCTGTTGGACAGAGACAAGAGTCACCAGGAGCCCCCAGACTTTCTGGGTGCCAGGAGCCCCCTGCACCTCGCTGTGAGTCATTATTACATATCCACTCTAGCCATGCATAATCACACACTGCCATGCAGTGCATTATAATTGGGTGAGCTTGTGACCTGAGCAGGAAAAACCTATAGTTTTTATGGTCATGGCACGTAGTCAGAAAAAACAGATAACTAGCGTTATCATGTACAGAGCCTTCAGAAAGTATTCACACCCCTTGACCTAGTCCACATTTTGTTGTGTTACAGCCTGAATTCAGAATGGATTAAATTGAAAAACAATCTCACCCATCTACACAAAATACCCCATAATGACAAATTGTAAAAACATCTTTGTAATTTAGCAAATTTATTGAATTTGAAATACAGAAATCTCATTTACATCTAGTGCATTCGGAAAGTATTCAGACCCCTTCCTTTTTTCCACATTTTGTTACGTTACAGCCTTATTCTAATATTGATAACATAAATTTCTCTTCATCAATCTACACAAAATGCCCCATAATGACAAAGCAAAAGCGGTACCAACACGTTTCTGCAGCATTGAAGGTCCCCAAGAACACCGTGGCCTCCATCATTCTTAAATGGAAGAAGTTTGGAACCACCAAGACTCTTCTTAGAGCTGTCCGCCCGGCCAAACTGAGCAGTCGGGGGAGAAGGGCCTTGGTCAGAGGTGTGACTAAGAACTCGATGGTCACTCTGACAGAGCTCCTGAGTTCCTCTGTAGAGATGGGAGAACCTTCCAGAAGGACAACCATCTCTGCAGAAGTCCACCAATCAGGCCTTTATGGTTGAGTTGCCAGATGGAAGCCACTCCCTCAGTAAAAGGCACATGACGGCCCGCTTGGAGATTTCCAAAAGGCACCGAAAGGACTCAGACCTGAGAAACAAAATTCTCTGGTCTGATGACACCAAGATTGAACTCTTTAGCCTGAATGCCAAACGTCACATCTGGAAGAAACCTGGCACCATCCCTATGGTGAAGCATGGTGGTGGCAGCATCACGCTGTGGGGATGTTTTTAGTGGCAGGGACTTGAAGACTCGAGGGAAAGATGAACGGAGCAAAGTACAAAGAGAGCCTTGATGAAAACCTGCTCTAGAGTGCTCAGACTGGGGCGAAGGTTCATCTTCCAACTGGACAACGACCCAAAGCACACAGCCAAGACAACTCAGGATTGGCTCCGGGACAAGTCTCTAAATGTCCTTGAGTGGAACCAGCCAGAGCCCAGACTTGAACAATCAAACATCTCTGAAGAGACCTGAAAATACAGTTGAAGTCAGAAGTTTACATAAACAAGTTATAATGACTCCAACCTAAGTGTTTCAACCACTCCACAAATTTCTTGTTAACAAACTATAGTTTTGGCAAGTCAGTTAAGACCTCTACTTTGTGCATGTCATTTTTCCAACAATTGTTTACAGACAGATAATTTCACTGTATCACAATTCCAGTGGGTCAGAAGTTTACACTAAGTTGACTGTGCCTTTAAACAGCTTGTAAAATTCCATAAAATGATGTCATGACTTTATAAGGTTCTTATAGGCAAATGGACATAATTTGAGTCAATTGGAGATGTACCTGTGGATGTATTTCAAGGCCTACCTTCAAACTCGGTGCCTTTGCTTGACATCATGGGAAAATCAAATGACCTCATCCTTGGGAGCAATTTACAAACGCCTGAAGGTACCACATTCATTTGTACAAACAATAGTACGCAAGTATAAACACCATGGGACCACGCAGCCGTAATACCGCTCAGGAAGGAGACGTGTTCTGTCTCCTAGAGACCAGGGCGCAGCGTGATAAGCGTCCATCTTCTTTTAATGGAAGATGGACCACTGAACAAACCGAACGTGCCTCTATATACCGCGAGTGCAGACATGCAACTACACATAGACAATAACCCACAAAAACCAAAATGGGAAATGGCAACCTAAATAGGATCCCCAATCAGAGACAACGATAAACAGCTGTCTCTGATTGGGAACCAATTCAGGCCACCATAGACCTACATTTACCTAGACAATACCAAAACCCCATAGATATACAAAAAACCCTAGACAAGACAAAAACACACATACCACCCTCGTCACACCCTGACCTAACCAAAATAATAAAGAAAACAAAGATAACTAAGGTCAGGGCGTGACAGCTTGAGAGGATCTGCAGAGAAGAATGGGAGAAACTCCCCAAATACAGGTGTGCCAAGCTTGTAGTGTCGTACCCAAGACGACTCAAGGATGTAATCGCTGCCAAAGGTGCTTCAACAAAGTCTTGATATTTCAGTTCTTTATTTTTTTGACATTTGCTAAATGTTTCTGCTTGGTCGTTATGGGGTATTGTGTGTAGATTGATGAGGAGAAAAAAAACAATTGAATCAATTTTACGGTAAAGGCTGTAACCTAACAAAATGTGGAACAAGTCAAGGGGTCTGAATACTTCCCGAATGCACTGTAAGTATTCACACCCCTGAGTCAATACACATTAGAATTACCTATGGTAGCGATTACAACTGTGAGTCTTTCTGGGTAAGTCTCTAAAAGCTTTGCATACCTAGATTGTATAATATTTCCACATGATTCTTTTTACAATTTTTCAAGCTCTTGTCAAATTGGTTGTTGGTAATTGCTAGACAGCCATTTTCAAGTCTTGCCATAGATTTTCCAGACAATTTAAGTCAAAACGTTAACTAGGAACATTCAATGTTGTCTTTGTAAGCAACTCCAGTGTATATTTGGCCTTGTGTTTTAGGTTATTGTCCTGCTGAAAGGTGAATTTGCAGACTGAACCAGGTCTTCCTCCAGGATTTTGCCTGTGCTTATCTCTGTTTCTGGAATAGCATAGCCATAACATGATGCAGCCACCACCATGCTTCAAAAAAATGAAGAGTGGTACTCAGTGACGTGTTTTCTTGGATTTGCCCCAAACATAATGCGTTGTATTCATAGTATTCATTCATAGCATCTTCGGTTTTCTCCTATCACATCCATTAAACTCTGTAACTGTTTTAAAGTGACCGTTGGCCTCATGGGGAAATCCCTGTGTGGTTTCCTTCCTGTCCAGCAACTGAGTTAGGAAGATTGTCTGTATCTTTGTAGTGACTGGGTGTATTGATACACCATCCAAATTCTTATTAATAACTTCACCATGCTCAAAAGAATATTCAATGTCTTGCTTTTTATGTTTTTCATCTACCAATAGGTGCCCTTCTTTGCGAGGCATTGGAAAACGGCATTGGTTTTTGTGGTTGAATCTGTGTTTAAAATGTACTGTTCAACTGAGGGACCTTACAGATTATTATATGTGTTGGGTACAGAGATGATGGTAGTCATTCAAAGATCATGTTAAACACTATTATTGCACACAGAGTGAGTCCATACAACTTATTAAGCAAATTGTTACTCCTGCACTTATTTAGGCTTGCTATAACATTTCATATTTTCATTTAAAAAAACATAATTCCACTTTTGCGTTATGGGCTGTTGCGTGTGGGCCAGTGACACAAAATCTCAATGTAATCCATTTTAAATCCATTTTAAATTCAGGCTGTAACACAACAAAATGTAGAAAATGTCAAGGGGTGTGAATACTTTCTGAAGGCAGCCATTATCACACATACACACACAGAGTATACATTGCATAGACCGCAGTATCTTTGCATACCAACAGCTGGTATGTGTGTAATGTGTGTGTCTGTCTCCCTGTCCCCCAGGCATACCACGGCCATGCACAGGCTCTGGAGGTGTTGCTGCAAGGGGAGAGGGAGGTAGACCAGGGGGACGAGGAAGGTCGTACTCCCCTGGCCCTAGCGGCCCTCAGGGGCCACACTGACTGCGTCCACACCCTTCTCAGCCAGGGGGCCTCGCCACGCACCACGGACACCAACAGGGGACGCACCCCGGTACACCTAGCAGGTAATGGAGACCACTGTGTGTTTGTGTGTGGGTGTGAGAATTTGAAGTACTCTTTTGATTGGTCTGTGTGCAGTAGTTCTATACTGAGTTTTCTCTCCGTCTTTCCATCTCTCTCTGTCTCTCTGTCTCTGGTTTTCTCTCTTTCCATCTCTCTCTCTCTCTCTCTGGTTTTCTCTCTTTCCATCTCTCTCTCTCTCTCTCTGGTTTTCTCTCTTTCCATCTCTCTCTCTCTCTCTCTGGTTTTCTCTCTTTCCATCTCTCTCTCTCTCTCTGGTTTTCTCTCTTTCCATCTCTCTCTCTCTCTCTCTGGTTTTCTCTCTTTCCATCTCTCTCTCTCTCTCTCTGGTTTTCTCTCTTTCCATCTCTCTCTCTCTCTCTCTCTGTCTCTGGTTTTCTCTCTTTCCATCTCTATCTCTGTCTCTGGTTTTCTCTCTTTCCATCTCTCTCTCTCTCTCTCTCTGTCTCTGGTTTTCTCTCTTTCCATCTCTCTCTCTCTCTCTGTCTCTGGTTTTCTCTCTTTCCATCTCTCTCTGTCTTTCTGTCTCTGTCTTTCTATCTTTCTGTCTCTCTCTGTCTCTGTCTTTCTATCTTTCTGTCTCTCTCTGTCTCTGTTTTTCTGTCTCTGTCTCTTTCTGTCTCTCTCTGTCTCTCTCTCGTCTGTCTGTCTGTCTGTCTGTCTGTCTGTCTGTCTGTCTGTCTGTCTGTCTGTCTCTCCGTCTTTCCATCTCTCTCTGTCTCTCTGTCTTTCTATCTCTCTGTCTTTCTGTCTCTCTGTCTTTCTATCTTTCTGTCTCTCTCTGTCTCTGTCTTTCTATCTTTCTATCTCTCTCTGTCTCTGTCTGTCTGTCTGTCTGTCTGTCTGTCTGTCTGTCTGTCTGTCTGTCTGTCTGTCTCTCCGTCTTTCCATCTCTCTCTGTCTCTGTCTTTCTGTTTCTCTGTCTCTGTCTTTCTATCTTTCTGTCTCTCTGTCTCTGTTTTTCTGTCTCTGTCTCTTTCTGTCTCTCTCTGTCTCTCTCTGTCTCTCTCTTTTCTGTCTCTCTCTGTCTGTCTGTCTGTCTGTCTGTCTGTCTGTCTGTCTGTCTGTCTGTCTGTCTGTCTGTGTCTGTGTCTCTCTCTCTCTCTCTCTCTCTCTCAATTCAAGGGGCTTTATTGGCATGGTAAACATGTGTTAACATTGCCAAAGCAAGTGAAGTAGATAATAAACAAAAGTGAAATAAACAATAAAAATGAACAGTAAACATTACACTCACAAAAGTTCTTAATAATTAAGATAAGCATACATATGGGTTGTATTTACAATGGTGTTTGTTCTTCACTGGTTGACCTTTTCTTGTGGCAACAGGTCACACATCTTGCTGCTGTGATGGCACACTGTGGTATTTCACCCAGTAGATATGGGAGTTTATCAAAATCGTGTTTGTTTTCTAATTCTTTGTGGATCTGTGTAATCTGAGGGAAATATGTGTCTCTAATATAGTCATACATTTGGCAGGAGGTTAGGAAGTGCAGCTCAGTTTCCACCTAATTGTGTGGGCAGTGTGCACATAGCCTGACTCTCTTTAGAGTCAGGTCTGCATACTGTGGCCTTTCTCAATAACAAGGCTATGCTCACTGAGTCTGTACATAGTCAAAGCTTTCCTTAATTTTGGGTCAGTCACAGCGGTCAGGTATTCTGCGACTCTGTTTAGGGCCAAATAGCATTCTAGTTTGCTCTGTTTTTTTGTTAATTCTTTCCAATCTGTCAAGTAATTATCTTTTTGTTTTCTCATGATTTGGTTGGGTCTTATTGTGTTGCTGTTCTGGGGCTTTGTGGGGTGTGTTTGTGTTTGTGATCAGAGCCCCAGGACCAGCTTGCTTAGGGGACTCTTCTCCAGGTTCATCTCTCTGTAGGTGATGGCTTTGTTATGGAAGGTTTGGGAATCGCTTCCTTTTAAGTGGTTGTAGATTTTAACGTCTCTTTTCTGGATTTTGATAATTAGCGGTTATCGGCCTAATTCTGCTCTGCATGTGCATTATTTGGTGTTTTACGTTGTACACGGAGGATATTTTTTCAGAATTCTGCATGCAGAGTCTCAATTTGGCATTTGTCCCTTTTTGTGAATTCTCTCTCTCTCGTCTGTCTCTGTCTTTCTGTCTGTTTCTCTCTCTGTCTTTCTGTCTGTTTCTCTCTCTGTCTCTATCTTTCTGTCTCTCTGTCTGTCTGTCTGTTTCTCTGTCTCTCTCTGTCTCTATCTTTCTGTCTCTCTGTGTCTGTCTCTGTCTTTCTGTCTGTTTCTCTCTCTGTCTCTATCTTTCTGTCTCTGTCTCTCTGTCTGTCTCTGTCTTTCTGTCTGTTTCTCTCTCTGTCTTTCTGTCTGTTTCTCTCTCTGTCTCTATCTTTCTGTCTTTCTGTCTCTCTGTCTCTGTCTGTCTGTCTGTCTGTTTCTCTGTCTCTCTCTGTCTCTGTCTGTCTATCTGTTTCTCTCTCTCTGTGTCTGTCTCTGTCTTTCTGTCTGTTTCTCTCTGTCTCTATCGTTCTGTCTCTGTCTCTCTGTCTCTGTCTGTTTCTCTGTCTCTGTCTGTCTGTTTCTCTTGTTCTCATCTCTCTCCTTCCCTGTCCTCAGTGATGAATGGTCATACGTCGTGTGTACGCCTCCTTCTGGACGACCAGGATAGTGCAGACCTGGTGGACACTACAGACTCTCAGGGACAGTGAGTTTACTAATCTGTAGGGACTGGATGGGTTTAAATAAAATGGTCATGTCTTGCGCTCACCTTTCCCTCTGATAGGCAAGGTAGAAATGTGGCCCTATTGCTTATACCTATCCAGTCTTTTCAGATGACATTGGATGGATGTAAGCAACATGGCAAACATTCTACCTAGCCTTGTAATACTCGTAGGTGGGGCTAGGGGTTGGGAATGGGGATGTGTCTACCGATCCATTTGTCCTGCTGTGACTGTCCCCTCTCTGTCCCTGTCAGGACTCCTCTGATGCTTGCGGTGGCAGGGGGACATGTGGATGCTGTGTCTCTGCTGCTGGAGAGAGAGGCTGCTGTAGATACAGCAGACAACCATGGCCTGACCGCCCTGCACCTCGGGGTGGGTGTGTGTATTCACTGTAAATGTATGTATGTGCGTGCGTGTGCGCGCGTGTGTTTGTATGGCTGTAAATGTCTGTGACTTCACATGACTGTGATTGTACTGAATTCTGAGGAGCTTGTAAGAACGGGATCTCTTTGTCCAGTCTAAAAGTTTAAAGGTAAACTCTGTCTCTCTCTTTGTTTCCTTCCGTCTCTCTCTCACTCTTCTCTCCCTCCCACTCTCCCAGTTGCTGTGTGGTCAGGAGGAGTGTGTTCAGTGTCTGTTGGAGCAGGAGGCCTCTGTGTTGCTGGGGGACTCCAGGGGCCGAACAGCCCTCCATCTGGCTGCAGCGAAGGGCCACGCATCCTGGCTCGCTGAGCTGCTGAGTATGGCCTGTTCTGAACTGCCCACGCCCCCCCTCCGAGACCACCAGGGGTACACCCCCCTGCACTGGGCCTGCTACTATGGTCAGTTACTAAACCACCCCCCTGCACTGGGCCTACTACTATGGTCAGTTACTAAACCAACCTACTGCACTGGGACTGCTACCATGGTCAGTTACTAAACCAACTTACTGCACTGGGCCTGCTACTATGGTCAGTTACTAAACCACCCTACTGCACTGGGCCTGCTACTATGGTCAGTTACTAAACCAACTTACTGCACTGGGCCTGCTACTATGGTCAGTTACTAAACCAACTTACTGCACTGGGCCTGCTACTATGGTCAGTTACTAAACCAACCTACTGCACTGGGCCTGCTACTATGGTCAGTTACTAAACCAACTTACTGTACTGGGCCTGCTACTATGGTCAGTTACTAAACCAACTTACTGTACTGGGCCTGCTACTATGGTCAGTTACTAAACCAACTTACTGCACTGGGCCTGCTACTATGGTCAGTTACTAAACCAACTTACTGCACTGGGCCTGCTACTATGGTCAGTTACTAAACCAACCTACTGCACTGGGCCTGCTACTATGGTCAGTTACTAAACCAACCTACTGCACTGGGCCTGCTACTATGGTCAGTTACTAAACCACCCTACTGCACTGGGCATGTTACTATGGTCAGTTACTAAACCAACTTACTGCACTGGGCCTGCTACTATGGTCAGTTACTAAACCAACTTACTGCACTGGGCCTGCTACTATGGTCAGTTACTAAACCGACTTACTGCACTGGGCCTGCTACTATGGTCAGTTACTAAAACAACCTACTGCACTGGGCCTGCTACTATGGTCAGTTACTAAAACAACTTACTGCACTGGGCCTGCTACTATGGTCAGTTACTAAACCAACCTACTGCACTGGGCCTGCTACTGTGGTCAGTTACTAAACCAACCTACTACACTGGGCCTGCTACTATGGTCAGTTACTAAACCAACCTACTGCACTGGGCCTGCTACTATGGTCAGTTACTAAACCAACCTACTGCACTGGGCCTGCTACTTTGGTCAGTTACTAAACCACCCTAGTACACTGGGCCTGCTTCTATGGTCACTTACTAAACGACCCTACTGCACTGGGCCTGCTACTATGGTCAGTTACTAAACCAACCTACTGCACTGGGCCTGCTACTGTGGTCAGTTACTAAACCAACCTACTACACTGGGCCTGCTACTATGGTCAGTTACTAAACCAACCTACTGCACTGGGCCTGCTACTATGGTCAGTTACTAAACCAACCTACTGCACTGGGCCTGCTACTATGGTCAGTTACTAAACCACCCTACTACACTGGGCCTGCTACTATGGTCAGTTACTAAACCACCCTACTGCACTGGACCTGCTACTTTGGTCAGTTACTAAACCACCCTACTGCACTGGGCATGTTACTATGGTCAGTTACTAAACCACCCTAGTACACTGGGCCTGCTTCTATGGTCACTTACTAAACGACCCTACTGCACTGGGCCTGCTACTATGGTCAGTTACTAAACCAACCTACTGCACTGGGCCTGCTACTGTGGTCAGTTACTAAACCAACCTACTACACTGGGCCTGCTACTATGGTCAGTTACTAAACCAACTTACTGCACTGGGCCTGCTACTATGGTCAGTTACTAAACCAACTTACTGCACTGGGCCTGCTACTATGGTCAGTTACTAAACCAACCTACTGCACTGGGCCTGCTACTATGGTCAGTTACTAAACCAACCTACTGCAGTTCTGCCTCTAACTATGGCTTTGTAGTCCGAATCTCATTCAATGTTCCTGAGGGATTTTGCCTCAATGCATACCTTTTATGTGGAATGTATTTTATGTGGAATATATTTTATGTGGAATACCTTTCATGTGGAATAACTTTTACGTGTGCATCTTCTACTGATCTTGTTTGTGTGTCCAGGTCACGAGGGCTGTGTGGAGGTACTGCTGGAGCAGAAAGGTTGTCCCTGTATCGATGGGAACCCCTTCACTCCTCTGCACTGTGCTGTGTAAGTCTATACATTTGTCCTTATTGATCAAATATATAATGCACAGTGTTGCCCATAGACCTCAGTGTTGACTAAAGACCTGTGTTGACTATAGACCTCAGTGTTGACTATAGACCTCAGTGTTGACTATAGACCTCAGTGTTGACTAAAGACCTGTGTTGACTATAGACCTCAGTGTTGTCTATTAGACCTCAGTGTTGACTAAAGACCTGTGTTGACTATAGACCTCAGTGTTGTCTATTAGACCTCAGTGTTGACTAAAGACCTGTGTTGACTAAAGACCTCAGTGTTGACTATTAGACCTCAGTGTTGCCCATAGACCTCAGTGTTGACTAAAGACCTGTGTTGACTATAGACCTCAGTGTTGTCTATTAGACCTCAGTGTTGACTAAAGACCTGTGTTGACTATAGACCTCAGTGTTGTCTATTAGACCTCAGTGTTGCCCATAGACCTCAGTGTTGTCTATTAGACCTCAGTGTTGACTAAAGACCTGTGTTGACTATAGACCTCAGTGTTGTCTATTAGACCTCAGTGTTGACTAAAGACCTGTGTTGACTATAGACCTCAGTGTTGTCTATAGACCTCAGTGTTGACTAAAGACCTGTGTTGACTATAGACCTCAGTGTTGTCTATAGACCTCAGTGTTGACTAAAGACCTGTGTTGACTATAGACCTCAGTGTTGTCTATTAGACCTCAGTGTTGACTAAAGACCTGTGTTGACTATAGACCTCAGTGTTGTCTATAGACCTCAGTGTTGACTAAAGACCTGTGTTGACTATAGACCTCAGTGTTGTCTATAGACCTCAGTGTTGACTAAAGACCTGTGTTGACTATAGACGTCAGTGTTGTCTATTAGACCTCAGTGTTGACTAAAGACCTGTGTTGACTATAGACCTCAGTGTTGTCTATTAGACCTCAGTGTTGACTAAAGACCTGTGTTGACTATAGACCTCAGTGTTGTCTATAGACCTCAGTGTTGACTAAAGACCTGTGTTGACTATAGACCTCAGTGTTGCCCATAGACCTCAGTGTTGACTAAAGACCTGTGTTGACTATAGACCTCAGTGTTGTCTATTAGACCTCAGTGTTGACTAAAGACCTGTGTTGACTATAGACCTCAGTGTTGTCTATTAGACCTCAGTGTTGACTAAAGACCTGTGTTGACTATAGACCTCAGTGTTGCCCATAGACCTCAGTGTTGACTAAAGACCTGTGTTGACTATAGACCTCAGTGTTGTCTATTAGACCTCAGTGTTGCCCATAGACCTCAGTGTTGACTAAAGACCTGTGTTGACTATAGACCTCAGTGTTGTCTATTAGACCTCAGTGTTGACTAAAGACCTGTGTTGACTATAGACCTCAGTGTTGTCTATTAGACCTCAGTGTTGACTAAAGACCTGTGTTGACTATTAGACCTCAGTGTTGACTATAGACCTCAGTGTTGTCTATTAGACCTCAGTGTTGACTAAAGACCTGTGTTGACTATAGACCTCAGTGTTGTCTATTAGACCTCAGTGTTGACTAAAGACCTGTGTTGACTATAGACCTCAGTGTTGTCTATTAGACCTCAGTGTTGACTAAAGACCTGTGTTGACTATAGACCTCAGTGTTGTCTATTAGACCTCAGTGTTGACTAAAGACCTGTGTTGACTATAGACCTCAGTGTTGTCTATTAGACCTCAGTGTTGACTAAAGACCTGTGTTGACTATAGACCTCAGTGTTGCCCATAGACCTCAGTGTTGACTAAAGACCTGTGTTGACTATAGACCTCAGTGTTGACTAAAGACCTGTGTTGACTATAGACCTCAGTGTTGACTATTAGACCTCAGTGTTGATTATTAGACCTCAGTGTTGACTATTAGACCTCAGTGTTGATTATTAGACCTCAGTGTTGACTATTAGACCTCAGTGTTGATTATTAGACCTCAGTGTTGACTATTAGACCTCAGTGTTGATTATTAGACCTCAGTGTTGACTATTAGACCTCAGTGTTGTCTATTAGACCTCAGTGTTGACTAAAGACCTGTGTTGACTATAGACCTCAGTGTTGACTATTAGAGCTGAATGTTGACTTTTAGACCTCAGTGTTGATTATTAGATCTCAGTGTTGACTATTAGACCTCAGTGTTGTCTATTAGACCTCAGTGTTGACTATTAGAGCTGAATGTTGACTTTTAGACCTCAGTGTTGATTATTAGATCTCAGTGTTGACTATTAGACCTCAGTGTTGACTATTAGACCTCAGTGTTGACTAAAGACCTGTGTTGACTATAGACCTCAGTGTTGTCTATTAGACCTCAGTGTTGACTATTAGAGCTGAATGTTGACTTTTAGACCTCAGTGTTGATTATTAGATCTCAGTGTTGACTATTAGACCTCAGTGTTGACTATTAGACCTCAGTGTTGACTAAAGACCTGTGTTGACTATAGACCTCAGTGTTGTCTATTAGACCTCAGTGTTGACTATTAGAGCTGAATGTTGACTTTTAGACCTCAGTGTTGATTATTAGATCTCAGTGTTGACTATTAGACCTCAGTGTTGACTATTAGACCTCAGTGTTGTCTATTAGACCTCAGTGTTGACTAAAGACCTGTGTTGACTATAGACCTCAGTGTTGTCTATTAGACCTCAGTGTTGACTAAAGACCTGTGTTGACTATAGACCTCAGTGTTGTCTATTAGACCTCAGTGTTGACTAAAGACCTGTGTTGACTATAGACCTCAGTGTTGTCTATTAGACCTCAGTGTTGACTATTAGAGCTGAATGTTGACTTTTAGACCTCAGTGTTGATTATTAGACCTCAGTGTTGACTATTAGACCCCTGTGTTGACTGTAGACCTGTGTTGACTATTAGACCTCAGTGTTGACTGTGTTTTACCTTATGGATCTTAGTGTTTACATTCTGTTTTGGTTCTCAGGGTGAATGATCATGAACCCTGTGCCTCACTACTGCTGGAAGCCATGGGATCAGACATGGCCAGCTGTAAGGACGCTAAGGATCGGTAGGTCATCAGACAGCTGTATATCACACAGCCTGTCCTCAATTTCTCAATCACTAATTTCCATGTTTTTTTTGTTCTCTATTCTTCCTTCTGTTCATTTTCCTCTCCTCACACATCCCCCCTCCATCTCTCAGGACTCCACTCCATGCTGCAGCGTTCTCTGGTCATGTGGACTGTGTTCAGCTGCTTCTGGCCCATGATGCACCTGTGGATGCTGTGGACCAATCAGGGCGCAGTGCACTGATGATGGCTGCAGAGAAGGGAAGAGTCGGGACTGTAGAGGTGCTGCTGACCAGTGCCAACGCCAGCCTGAGGTTGGTGGACCAGAATGGTAACACCGCGCTCCACCTGGCCTGCAGTAACGTGAGTGTCCACTAGGGGGATTGATCTCCCAATTTCGTTGACTTGACATTTGTACCATATTCAAACTCCAAATTTACACATAGTGTATTATATATGAAAAGAATGTAACATTTATTTGGCTTCACTATCTTCCTCTCTTCTTCCCTTCCTCTCTTTCCTCTCTTCACTCTATTCCTCTCTTCCTTCTCTTCCTCTCTTTCCTCTCTTCACTATCTTCCTCTCTTCTTCCCTTCCTCTCTTTCCTCTCTTCACTCTATTCCTCTCTTCCTTCTCTTCCTCTCTTTCCTCTCTTCACTATCTTCCTCTCTTCTTCCCTTCCTCTCTTTCCTCTCTTCACTCTATTCCTCTCTTCTTCCCTTCCTCTCTTTCCTCTCTTCACTATCTTCCTCTCTTCTTCCCTTCCTCTCTTTCCTCTCTTCACTCTATTCCTCTCTTCTTCCCTTCCTCTCTTTCCTCTCTTCACTATCTTCCTCTCTTCTTCCCTTCCTCTCTTTCCTCTCTTCACTCTATTCCTCTCTTCCTTCTCTTCCTCTCTTTCCTCTCTTCACTCTATTCCTCTCTTCTTCTCTTCCTCTCTTTCCTCTCTTCACTCTATTCCTCTCTTCTTCCCTTCCTCTCTTTCCTCTCTTCACTCTATTCCTCTCTTCTTCCCTTCCTCTCTTTCCTCTCTTCACTCTATTCCTCTCTTCCTTCTCTTCCTCTCTTTCCTCTCTTTCCTCTCTTCACTATCTTCCTCTCTTCTTCCCTTCCTCTCTTTCCTCTCTTCACTCGATTCCTCTCTTCCTTCTCTTCCTCTCTTTCCTCTCTTCACTCTATTCCTCTCTTCCTTCTCTTCCTCTCTTTCCTCTCTTCACTCTATTCCTCTCTTCCTTCTCTTCCTCTCTTTCCTCTCTTCACTCTATTCCTCTCTTCCTTCTCTTCCTCTCTTTCCTCTCTTCACTCTATTCCTCTCTTCCTTCTCTTCCTCTCTTTCCTCTCTTCACTATCTTCCTCTCTTCTTCTCTTCCTCTCTTTCCTCTCTTCACTCTATTCCTCTCTTCCTTCTCTTCCTCTCTTTCCTCTCTTCACTCTATTCCTCTCTTCCTTCTCTTCCTCTCTTTCCTCTCTTCACTCTATTCCTCTCTTCCTTCTCTTCCTCTCTTTCCTCTCTTCACTCTATTCCTCTCTTCCTTCTCTTCCTCTCTTTCCTCTCTTCACTCTATTCCTCTCTTCCTTCTCTTCCTCTCTTTCCTCTCTTCACTCTATTCCTCTCTTCCTTCTCTTCCTCTCTTTCCTCTCTTCACTCTATTCCTCTCTTCCTTCTCTTCCTCTCTTTCCTCTCTTCACTATCTTCCTCTCTTCTTCCCTTCCTCTCTTTCCTCTCTTCACTCTATTCCTCTCTTCCTTCTCTTCCTCTCTTTCCTCTCTTCACTCTATTCCTCTCTTCCTTCTCTTCCTCTCTTTCCTCTCTTCAATCTATTCCTCTCTTCCTTCTCTTCCTCTCTTTCCTCTCTTCACTCTATTCCTCTCTTCCTTCTCTTCCTCTCTTTCCTCTCTTCACTCTATTCCTCTCTTCCTTCTCTTCCTCTCTTTCCTCTCTTCACTATCTTCCTCTCTTCTTCCCTTCCTCTCTTTCCTCTCTTCACTCTATTCCTCTCTTCCTTCTCTTCCTCTCTTTCCTCTCTTCACTCTATTCCTCTCTTCCTTCTCTTCCTCTCTTTCCTCTCTTCACTCTATTCATCTCTTCTTCTCTTCCTCTCTTTCCTCTCTTCACTCTATTCCTCTCTTCCTTCCCTTCCTCTCTTTCCTCTCTTCACTCTATTCCTCTCTTCTTCTCTTCCTCTCTTTCCTCTCTTCACTCTCTTCCTCTCTTCCTTCCCTTCCTCTCTTTCCTCTCTTCACTATCTTCCTCTCTTCTTCCCTTCTTCCCTTCCTCTCTTTCCTCTCTTCTTCCCTTCCTCTCTTTCCTCTCTTCACTCTATTCTTCCCTTCCTCTCTTTCCTCTCTTCACTATCTTCCTCTCTTCTTCCCTTCCTCTCTTTCCTCTCTTCACTCTCTTCTTCCCTTCTTCCCTTCCTCTCTTTCCTCTCTTCCTCTCTCAGGGAAAGGAGGACTGTGTACTATTTATCCTGGAGAGGCTGAGGGACACTGTTCTCATTGGTTCCACCAACGCAGCACTGCAGACGTAAGTGTTCGTCAGAGATAGGCCATGGTTAATCTCAGAGCTGTGCGCTAGCTACATCAATTTACTTCTGGGGTGCGAGTGTCTAGATAAGTGTCTAGATTTAGCCCCTCCCAACTACAGAACCACCACAAACCTTCTGATTGGTCTGTCCCTGCCAGGCCCCTCCACCTAGCGGCCCATAGCGGTCTGAAGCAGGCTGTCCAGGAGCTGCTGTCCAGGGGGGCCAGTGTTCAGACGTTGGATGAGAACGGTAGGTCTACAGATCTGGGCCCGGTTCCCCAAAAGCATCTTAAGGTTAAGTTCATTTTAGAACCATAGGATCCTATGGCTCTACCGATGAACTTAACCTAAAGATACTTTTGGGAAAACCGCGACCTGGTCTGGGCATGAACCGGTACCAGTGTGTTAAAGGGATCTAACTGCATGTTGCTTTTATATCAGCTGTCTGTGGTGTTGGCATGTCTATGTAGCTAGTTACAGCTGTCTGTGGTTCTGTGGTGTTAGCATGTCTATGTAGCTAGTTACAGCTGTCTGTGGTTCTGTGGTGTTGGCATGTCTATGTAGCTAGTTACAGCTGTCTGTGGTTATGTGGTGTTGGCATGTCTATGTAGCTAGTTTCAGCTGTCTGTGGTTATGTGGTGTTGGCATGTCTATGTAGCTAGTTACAGCTGTCTGTGGTTCTGTGGTGTTGGCATGTCTATGTAGCTAGTTACAGCTGTCTGTGGTTCTGTGGTGTTGGCATGTCTATGTAGCTAGTTACAGCTGTCTGTGGTTCTGTGGTGTTGGCATGTCTATGTAGCTAGTTACAGCTGTCTGTGGTTATGTGGTGTTGGCATGTCTATGTAGCTAGTTACAGCTGTCTGTGGTTATGTGGTGTTGGCATGTCTATGTAGCTAGTTACAGCTGTCTGTGGTTCTGTGGTGTTGGCATGTCTATGTAGCTAGTTACAGCTGTCTGTGGTTCTGTGGTGTTGGCATGTCTATGTAGCTAGTTACAGCTGTCTGTGGTTCTGTGGTGTTGGCATGTCTATGTAGCTAGTTACAGCTGTCTGTGGTTCTGTGGTGTTAGCATGTCTATGTAGCTAGTTACAGCTGTCTGTGGTTCTGTGGTGTTGGCATGTCTATGTAGCTAGTTACAGCTGTCTGTGGTTCTGTGGTGTTGGCATGTCTATGTAGCTAGTTACAGCTGTCTGTGGTTCTGTGGTGTTGGCATGTCTATGTAGCTAGTTACAGCTGTCTGTGGTTCTGTGGTGTTGGCATGTCTATGTAGCTAGTTACAGCTGTCTGTGGTTCTGTGGTGTTGGCATGTCTATGTAGCTAGCTACAGCTGTCTGTGCTCTGGTAGGCTAGAGGTATCTATGCAGCTTCCTGGTTTGTAGCTATCTGTCCCAGTCCCACCTGTCCAGTAATGTCATTAAGGCCGGGACGTTTTCCTGACACTTGTCATCTGACTAGGAAAAACTCAAGGCCCTTGTCATTATGTTCAGCGATTTAGGTTTGTATTCCTCTGGGCTGGCTGGGTACTGTCTGGTGTCTGGGCTGGCTGGGTACTGTCTGGTGTCTGGGCTGGCTGGGTACTGTCTGGTATCTGGGCTGGCTGGGTACTATCTGGTGTCTGGGCTGGCTGTGTACTGTCTGGTATCTGGCTAGGTACTGTCTGGTGTCTGGGCTGGCTGGGTACTGTCTGGTGTCTGGGCTGGCTGGGTACTGTCTGGTGTCTGGGCTAGCTGGGTACTGTCTGGTGTCTGGGCTGGCTGGGTACTGTCTGGTGTCTGGGCTCGCTGGGTACTGTCTGGTGTCTGGGCTGGCTGTGTACTGTCTGGTGTCTGCGCTGGCTGGGTACTGTCTGGTATCTGGGCTGGCTGGGTACTGTCTGGTGTCTGGGCTGGCTGGGTACTGTCTGGTGTCTGGGCTGGCTGGGTACTGTCTGGTATCTGGGCTGGCTGGGTACTGTCTGGTGTCTGGGCTGGCTGGGTACTGTCTGGTGTCTGGGCTGGCTGGGTACTGTCTGGTGTCTGGGCTGGCTGGGTACTGTCTGGTATCTGGGCTGGCTGGGTACTGTCTGGTATCTGGGCTGGCTGGGTACTGTCTGGTGTCTGGGCTGGCTGGGTACTGTCTGGTGTCTGGGCTGGCTGGGTACTGTCTGGTGTCTGGGCTGGCTGGGTACTGTCTGGTGTCTGGGCTGGCTGGGTACTGTCTGGTGTCTGGGCTGGCTGGGTACTGTCTGGTATCTGGGCTGGCTGGGTACTATCTGGTGTCTGGGCTGGCTGTGTACTGTCTGGTATCTGGCTAGGTACTGTCTGGTGTCTGGGCTGGCTGTGTACTGTCTGATATCTGGGCTGGCTGTGTACTGTCTGGTGTCTGGGCTGGCTGTGTACTGTCTGGTGTCTGGGCTGGCTGTGTACTGTCTGGTGTCTGGGCTGGCTGTGTTCTAATTGAATGCTGCCTTCTCCTGTTGTCCTCCCATCTCTCTGTTTTTTTGCTTCACTTCCCCCTACTTCTTCCATGTTTTCTTCCCCCTATATCTCTTTCTCCATCTTCCCAACTATCTCCCTTCCTATCTCTCTCTCCCACCCTACCTATCCCACCCACTCTCTCTCTCCCCCAGGTTTGACCCCTGCTCTGGCTTGCGCTCCTAGCAGGGAGGTGGCTGACTGTCTGGCTCTCATTCTGGCTACCATGATACCTTTCTGCTCCCCTTGCAGCTCCGGTGCGCCCTCCCCAGGTTCCCTCCTGAGAGCCCTACCCAGGGAGGGGAAAAGCTCCCACGGCCCTCGCAGCCCCAAGGCCCCCTCGGACCCCTCTAGCGAGGGCAGTGCCAGTCAAGGCGCCACTGAAAACGACTCGGACTCAGAAACCTTTTGACCCCTATGACCTATGACCCTGACTCTTATTAGACTACCTGGATGCCTGAAGATCAGCACTCTCCCACCACCCGACCTCCCCTGATTCCTTGCTCGTGTCCCAGAGCAGAACCTCTCTGTGGGGCTTGTACAGGACTTTGTTCCCCCTAAAGGCTGGAGGGATGGAGCTTGACCCCTAACCTAACTGTGATTCTGTCTGCTGGTGCTTCTTTTCCAGGTCACTCTTGGTACTGCGTCTCAGCTTGGCGATCAATGACAGGCTGATACCTTTTTAGATTTTTCTTATGAAAAGAGACCCAATTGTAACCTTTTCTCTTTTGGTTGGTTGATGTACCAAATATTGACTTAACATAAGTATTTATGTTGATGTTTGTGTCTGGGTAGCCTAGGTATGCATTGAAAGGTACGCCCTGCTCTGTCTATCTGCCCAGTGATGTGAGTATAGCACAAACCAACTGAAGCACAATTCCAGAATTCACTTATAAGCTTATTATAGAGAAACAGGGTAGAATGCTTTCCTCTAGTTACAGTGTATGTATAGTCAGAGTATCGCCTTTATGCAAAGAAGTGGCATCATTTTCAACCTCTTGTGTTCCCACACCAATAGAAATATGACATTGGGCACTGAGTTGTTCCTGATCCTGTCACGTGGTCAGTTAGGAAACTGTCCCTCATGTTACAGCGTTTCAGTAAATCACATGCCCAGATACAGTATGTCAGATCAGGTTGACACCTGTACGGTATTTATTCACATTTATATTATGGTACAAAGGACAGCAGGACCTTGATCACTCTTCATTTCCTCTTACCCTCCCTCCATCCTCGTTTACCGTCTGTTGGCTACCTACCTGCAATGTGCCAGTCTCTTAAACGTGTCCAGTGCCTTGTTACACCTTTTATATACTTTTTTAAATTGAAATTCTCCCAAAAAAGTGTATCCCCTAACGCAGGGTTCTCCAACCCTGTTCCTGGAGAGCCACTGTCCTGTAGGTTTTCACTCCAACCCTGTTCCTGGAGAGCCACTGTCCTGTAAGTTTTCACTCCAAGCCTAATCAAGCACACCTTATTCTAATAATTAGCTGGTTGATAAACTGAATCAGGTTAGTTTCAATTGGGGTTAGAGTGAAAATCTACAGGAGGGTAGCTCTCCAGGAACAGGGTTGAAGTGAAAACCTACAGGAGGGTAGCTTTCCAGGAACAGGGTTGGAGTGAAAACCTACAGGAGGGTAGCTCTCCATGAACAGGGTTGGACAGCCCTGCTCTAATGAGTATCCTGTCACTTCTAACCCTAAAAAAGAACTCAGTTATGGTCAGGCATGCCTGTGTGTATACATATATATATATATGCCTGCTACAAGATGTCTGACGAAAGGAAGTTGGTTTCTGCTTTTGTACATACCGTGTCATTGTAATAACTCTCTACCCCAGAGCACACAAAGAAAGCACAATGCCTCCGTTTCTAAATGCTTGTCGTTGGAACTAAGAAACAGGGAGTTTCAATTCTGTCCCAAATGGCAAGCTATTCCCTACATAGTGCACTACTTTTGACCAGAACCCTAGGGGCCCTGCTCAAAAGTAATGCACAATAGGGAATAGGGTGGCATTTGAAATGCAGATGGTCTCTCCGTATTACGTCAGTCGTGACAATCGTATCACTGTGTTTGATTTTCATACCAGTTCCTGATTCAGTATGAAATGCTGAAGGTTGTTTGTCAGCTTCCCTTTGTTTTATATGAATTGTACAATTCTATAAAAATCTGTTTTAAATTTAGTTCTGTGTGTGATTTGCTTGCTTTCCTATTTGTTATCAAGTAAACTAAATATAGCTAATGTTTTTGGCCATCTGAAGCTTACCTGAGAGAATAGATCCTCTAGTTCAGTCTTGGAAACCTCAAATGCCTAGATTATATAAGTGGGTAAGGAGTCAACACACCGGTAAAATAATTTCCATTACATGTAGTGATGAACAATGACTTTTACCATCAAATCTATGTAGACTTACAAGACGGGAGGCCAACAAAAACATCTGACACTAAGGTTTAAAACCTTGTGAAATCAGTTAATAATCTTTAATTACATCATCTCTGTACATTTACATCAATTTGTTTGCTCAAACTAGGCCCAAGTAAGATTATTTGTGCTCTCTCAGTGATCTTGTGAAACAGTTGTCAAACTTGGCCCTTCAAAATAATCTCTTCCCTCAGGGAAATATGTCATTAGGGACAAGAGTTTTTCTTTCCAGGTCAGGAAAAACTCTGTCTTCAG
This sequence comes from Oncorhynchus clarkii lewisi, assembly GCF_045791955.1. Taxonomy (NCBI): domain Eukaryota; kingdom Metazoa; phylum Chordata; class Actinopteri; order Salmoniformes; family Salmonidae; genus Oncorhynchus; species Oncorhynchus clarkii. The sequence goes on along the minus strand of NC_092168.1, from coordinate 38,166,162 downwards.
TCATGCCATAGAACAGTCATGAATAGTCACTGGTCTAGTTTATGATAAAACAGTTTACCTAGATATAGATCTACCTGTGCAATATTCTATGATAATTATTATGGAATGATTGAGTCGTACAAACTGGCCATTCTTTGCATTTCATCAACAACAAAAAAGGCATTAATCTTCCTCCTCTATTATTTTCCTTCATCCATCAATCCAGTGTGCTATTATGGTTCCCTATTGGGATAAGGCTTTTTCTGCATTGCGGTCTCCTCTCCACCTTGGTGACTGATGCCCATGTTGTGTTCTGTAGCTAGCAGCTCCCTGGTAGCCTGAGTCCCAGATCCATTTATGCTGTCTTGCCAAACATGCTGTAAAAATGACATAGGAATTGCCTAGACAACACAAACAGGTCTGGGACTCAGGCTAGCTCCCTGGTGTAACAGTTCAGCAGTTGACCCCCAGCCCGGTCCAGTGGTCAGGCACCATGAGGAAGTATTTGTCCATAGCCTCACAGAAACGGGATCGGTACAGCTCTGGAGAGACCACCGTGGGCATCTTACCTGTGTGCGAGACACAAAACGTTTATAATACATTTTTTTTGTATTGCGTTTTTCATTTACAGGAAGAAATCAAAAAGGTTTTTATACAATTAACTAATTACTAGAGATCAAAGCTAAACGTGAAAGGGCACAATCTTAAAATAGACTTCAAGGACGAATGTACCGGGAAGGAGGTGTTGGTGTCAGATGAATTACCTTGCCCTCCCAGGATCCCTGTGGATTTCACCACCATCTCCAGCTTCTTATCCCATGTGAACGTCCGTATGTAATCTGAAACAATGGGAAGAATGTTTGTTTTAGAAATATAGCAAAGTACAATGTCACTCAAATGCCCTTTTGAAGCAGCATGCATGGAGAAATTAAGAATGATTTTCTATAAAACACCAGTAAAACAGTTTATGTATAACAATGAACAACGTTATAGCCAATGAGAACACGTTTGAAAAAGATCAAGCTTTTCCCTCACCTATGATTCCCACCACCAGCTCGTCTGTGGCGTCGTCTCGTCCAACCAGCAGAGAGTAGTCTATGATCAGGTGACTAGACAGGAAGTAGGCATCACTGTGGATAGCAGCCCTGAGGATGGCCTTGCAGTGGGCTCTGATGTACAGAGGGTTGTCATGGACCAGCTTCAGTAGGTTCTCATCCAGCAGAACCACCTAATATAGAATGATGCCATTTAGCTCATGCTTTTATCCAAAGGTCATTATTGCAAAAGAGAACGTGTTCTCAATTAACAAATCATGTAGAAACACCTCAAAGATGATCAATGGAAACAGGATGCACCTGAGCTCAATTTCAAGTCTCATCGCAAAGGGTATCCGTTTACATTTTTTATTCATTTCCCCCCCCAAAAAATTGCTTTGTCATTATGGGGTATTGTGATGTCATTATGGGTTTATTGTGATGTCATTATGGGGTATTGTGATGTCATTATGGGGTGTTGTGTGTAGATTGATGAGGAAAACAATGTATTTAATAAATATTAGAATAAGGCTGTAACGTAACAAAATGTGGAAAAGGGGAAGGGGTCTGAATACTTTCTGAATACACTGTATCCTGGTTAAAACAACATACATAAAACAAAGCAACTTACATTACAGTGATTGCATACATTTATTTTGTATGTGGCCTTAGGTGGGAATCGAACCCATAGCCCAGGCCTGCTAGACTAGCGCCATGCTCACCTCACAGCTCTCCTTCCCAGACTCGGTCTTGACGTTGCGGTTCCTCAGAGAGCCCTTGAGGTCGAACACCTGGGCCATCTTCCTGCCATAGAACAGGTTCTCCATGACAAGAAGGTCCAGCTTCTTCTCAGAGTTGTTCTGGGAGTTCTTGTAGCCGATCCGGTACACACCCAGGATCTTAGCCAGGGCAGTGGGCCGCTGTGGGACACACTGGGTTTAGGACAGGACTGTGTTGCAATAACCATCCATCCATCACCACGACAAGAACACAGCTCATTAAAATAAAAATGTCATCTGAGAGACACCATTGAGACCAGCTTTTCTTTTTCAAGGGAGCCCTGCATATACAATGTCATAGAACTTAAGAAATCTAACAATATAAAACAAGTACAATATATGTTTAATAAAATTGGATTTCCTCAAATTAAATTAATTATCTTTATAAATGTATGACTTAAAAAGCAAGGCCATGCACAGCAAACCAACTCCATATATACACATTACATGACCAAAAGTATGTGGACACCTGCTCTTCAAACATCTCATTCCAAAATCATGGGCATTAATATGGAGTTGGTCCCCCCCTTTGCTGCCCCAACATCCTCCACTCTTCTGGGAAGGCTTTCCACTAGATGTTGGAACATTGCTGCGGGGACTTGCTTCCATTCAGCCATAAGAGCATTAGTGAGGTCAGCACGGATGTTGGGTGATTAGGCCTGGCTCGCAGTCGGCGTTCCAATTCATCCCAAAGGTGTTCGATGGAGTCGAGGTCAGGGCTCTGTGCAGGCCAGTCAAGTTCTTCCACACCGATCGACAAATCCTTTCTGTATGGACCTCGCTTAGTGCATGGGGGTGTTGTTATGCTGAAACAGGAAAGGGCCGTCCGCAAATTGTTGCCACAAAGTTGAAAGCACATAATTGTCTAGAATGTCATTGTATGCTGTAGCATTAAGATGTCCCTTCACTGGAACTAAGGGGCCGAGCTCAAACCATGAAAAACAGTCCCAGACCATTATTCCTCCTCCACCAAACTTTACAGTTGGCACTATGCATTGGGGCAGGTAGCGTTCTCCTGGCATCCGCCAAACCCAGATTAATTTGTCGGACTGCCAGATATTCAAGCGTGATTCATCACTCTAGAGAACGCGTTTCCACTGTTCCAATGGCAGCAAGCTTTACACCACTCCAGCCGACGCGTGGCAATCTTAGACTTGCGCACGGCTGCTCGGCCATGGAAACCCATTTCATGAAGCTCCCGACGAACTGCTCGTGCTGACATTGCTTCCAGAGGCAGTTTGGAACTCGGTATTGAGTGTTGCAACTGAGGACAAACTATTTTTATGCGCTACGCACTTCAGCACTCGGCAGTCCCATTCTGTGAGCTTGTGTGGCCTACCACGTCGTGGCTGAGCCGTTGTTGTTCCTAGACGCTTCCACTTCGCACTTACAGTTGAGCCGGGGAAGTTCTAGCAGGGCAGAAATTTGACAAACTGACTTGTTGGAAAGGTGGCATCCTATGATGGTGCCACGTTGAAAGTCACGGAGCTCTTCAGTAAGGACATTCTACTGCCAATGTTTGTCTATGGAGAGTGCATGGCTGTGTGCTCGATTTTATACACCTGTCAGCAACGGGTGTGGCTGAAATAGCCGAATCCACTAAATGAAAGTGGTGTCCACATACCTTTGTATATAGTGTATCTATTTAAGTTAAATTAACTATATTTGTGCTACAGCTGAAGCCAGATGCGTAGCGCAGTTAGCCGGGGGTACTGCAGTTAGCCGGGGGTACTGCAGTTAGCCGGGGGTACTGCAGTTAGCCGGGGGTACTGCAGTTAGCCGGGGGTACTGCAGTTAGCCGGGGGTACTGCAGTTAGCCGGGGGTACTGCAGTTAGCCGGGGGTACTGCAGTTAGCGTAGTTTACCTTCTGCTGCACGGCTCCAGTGATGTAGGTGAAGTAGTGAGGGGCAAAGTCCAGGAAGGACTGAACCTCTAGTCTGGGCATCTGCTTCAGAATGTATCGGTCATCTGAGGGAGGGTAAAGATACACAGTGAGGTACAACAGACATATTTAAAATGGCGTCTCTTGACCTCAAATGGGACTTCCTGGTAAATAGAAGTTAAAAATAAAATATGGCTCTGGTGTTGCCAGTCACCTTCGGTGGCATAGAAGACAGCCCCAGACTTGCCACCGCGGGCCTGCCAGTTGACACAGTGGGACAGCGAGCGAACAAAGTCATCCTCCGTACTCTCCATTATTTCCGCTCTCATCTTGTGGAACTCCTCAGCATAGTAGATCCTACAGTAGAACTTAGCATTGGCATCAGAGAACTCTGCAGGGGAGAGAGGGGGGGGGGGGGGGGGAGACAGAATGAGATGGGTTACGGACTAGGCCTTATGCTTATTATTGAAAGGAAGTTCACAGGCTAAGAGGTGATGCCATTCCAAAGGGAAATCCAATGAGAAATGCATTTACTCACGTAATTCAATATGAGGGTTTCCTGTCGACTTATGGTTGTCTCCTACGTCTGCATCTTCTGTTCACAGCAAAATAAAAACATGCTAGGAGCTCCAGAAACATTACATACTACATCAGAACAGAACTGATTTTCTAGCACCCCCCACTCATGTTGCCCCTTGACTTTGAGACCTTGTCCACTACTCACTAAGAGGCTCAGAGTCCATGCTGCTGCGGCCCAGACCCATCTGGGAGGAGGCTGTCTCGTTGGGCTTGGCTGGGCTGTTCTTGACCCTGCTCTCTCCAGAGCTGCACACAGACAAGATAGGATTATACTTCAGGTAGCACACACAGTTGACATCTGCAGGAGCAGTGTGGTGTACCTGGTGGACAGGGTGGTGTCCTCGCCCCCTGTCTTCAATGTTGTCTTCCACAGTTCATTCAGAGTACTCTTATACTCCTTACAGCTAGAGGTTGGGCAGAGGTCATTCAAATATCATTAGAACAACAAAATACGTTTGAACAGAAAAGTCGGGCATGTGAAGAGACTGGAGAAGAGTTGGACAGGAGCTGTTACCTGAGAGCGAATGAGATGATGGAGCTGGGTTCTCTCTCACACACGGCGATGGGCACTCTCTCATGCTCATACATCAGGTAATGCTTGTCTGGTTCACTGACGAACAACGGACACAACAACGTCACAAAACATACAATACACTCTTTATTGATTCATTATATTAGGATATTTTTGATTTGGGCTTTCACAGTGCCCAGTCCCGACAAACATCATGGCAGCACAGGGTCACCCACAGAGCAGAGCAGTGCCCTGGAGCAGGTTAGCGGTTAAGTGCCTTGCTCAAGTGCACACCGGCAGTATGTGGCACCTGAGATATTGATGATTTTTCCAGTCGACACTAGGATTCAAGCTAAACATTACAACAAAGTAAGAAAATGAACAGGGCTCAATATAGTATGGGCATTTACATCAAATTCTATCTTATTTGGCTGATCATGCAACAATTTATACTACAAGCCAAAAGCCTATTCAGAGATGAAGTCATAATGTACACACAATGGGAATGGGATAGAGTTGTAACTGTTGCCTGGCATCAGGTTGGCTAGAATGGCCTTCATGGTGGACTTCTCTTTCACCTGGCTGTCATTGGAGCCCAACAGGTGTCCATCAAACACATCTAGGGGACAACGAGAATGAATTTAAGGACAGGAGTGGTCTGTATTTTGATACGCACTGTAGATCCAGAGAAAGAACAGGAAGCTAATGTGGGGGGGTTGTGTGTGTGTTCACCCTCTGGGATACTGACGGAATCCTGGTCAGGAAAGCAGGGTCCAGACGAGAGGGGTTCTGAGCCTGGCTCCCCTGGTGACGGTAACGCTAGCAATGACGACCCCCAGCTTGAGGGCATGGCAGTGAGGTGACGATCCTCTGTCCATCAAATAACAGACACGCCCATCAACTACAGTCCACCAATGAGAGAAGTAGTATAGCATTCTGACTGAAAGCTGAACCAATCCCCTTACCTTTGTCAACATTTTGTACTAAAGGGGAGGGGTTGCGTGGAGAGGACTCCAGAGCACTTGGCTGTCAAACAAAAGAAACAACATTCCTTACTTTCTGATACAATAAGTGCTTATCATATACTAAGCACTTCCAATCATCTGAATTGTATCAGGAATCTGTTGCACTGACCTTGCTGTCGTCTGTCTGTCGGTGTCTCCCAGGGCTGGCTGGGACAGACAGACGCTTCCTGCCCTTCTCCTGCTGGAACAGGTCCTGCAGCCTGGAGGTTACATGGTTCAACAAATCCATTCTTAGAAAGATCTCCCAATGACATCAATCATTTCTCTGTTCTCCTCTCTCGGCACTGTTGGGAAGGGTCCTTCAGTAAGCGTTTCACTGTTAGTCTAAGCAGGTGACTAATAAAATAGATTCTGATGTGAAAGTCTGATCCCAAGTTATAATTCAGCCCTAAGGTCCAATTTTATGGACACAGATGAAGAGATTCAACCATTCAAAGTACTTCTTAGTCAAAGACTTGATCGGTGTCTAGGAAACTGCCCCTAAAAGTTTAAACATTAAAAGCTGCTCTGAGGTCAGTGTTCTCACCATAGAAATAAGAATGAATAGTCAATGATGGCACAATGGGTGGGCTGGCAGCCATTTTGAGATTACCCATGCCGGGAAGTAAAAGCAATAAGTTTACCCTTCAATCCGTGCTGTGATTTGTTGAGTCAAATGACATTACAAAAAATACATTCAATTGCATGAGCCACATCAGTTAGCATCATTTGAATGAACATTCTACATTACCATGGCAATCGAGCATCAGTTGATAGAACATTTCAAAATACCATGGACATTTTTGCATCACAATACCAGGCAGACATTGCGAGTGTACCAATCAATAGGCAGGGTTAGAGTGTCCAAGCCCGTTCTATTCATTCTTATTTCTATGGTTCTCACCTGCTGTTCCAGGACTGCAGTGTTTCACACAGGCTCTGTTTCTTCACTACCACTGATTCCAGTACAGTCTGGAGCTGCTGGGGGGAGTCACTACCACAGGCCTGGAGACGAGCCTGCAGCTTCTCTATCCAGCTGTGCAGATCTGCCTCCTCCATCTGAACACACAAACAAAACGAATGGAAAACATGGGTTTGATACCGTTCCATTCCAGCCAGTCCAATGAGCTCGTCCTCCGACGTAAAGCGACACCAGCCTCCACTGCACTATACACAGTGGTCCCGCCCTTTGGAGGAACAACCTACATCTTTCTGTGCAAACAGGTCCTCCATCTTCTGCTCGCGTGTCTTGCTGAAGGTGTCTGTCTTCAGGGAGGTGAGGCGGTCATCTATGGCCAGGTACACCTGAGTCACCCTGACAAGAGGGACAGAATGGAAAAGGACTGGTTAGAAATAGATTATTCAGACTCCTAGCCTGGTCCCAGATCTGTTTGTGCGATCTTGCCAACTACTATGGTTATTGTCAGAGGACAATAACCATAGGAGTCGGCTATGCAGAACAAACAGATCTGGGATCAGGCAAGTTAAAGTCACGGTAGACAGACAACAGGTAGACCAGTTACTTCTGTGAGAAGTCCTTGAGGTCCTGCTGCATCCGGCCCTTGGAGGGCCCCTGGTTCCTGATGAAGATCTTAGGAGGAGGGAGGCAGACCTCTAGCAGTCTCACTGAGATGTAGCTGGTGGTTAGACAATTACAATGGCATGATGGGCATATACATTTTACCACACTAACAATAACTATAGTGATCTTTATGTTCTGGTATTTAGAGGTCATTTGAAGATGTAGAAAGAATGGTAAATTATGTATGGCTGGATAGAAGTCAAAGCCCTGGCCTGTGTTTCCCACCTGAAGGAGGCCACCATCTGGTTATAGGAGAAGTACTGATGGTAGTCATGGTGGATAGAGTGGCCACAGGGCTCAGCATTAGCCCTCCTGGTATACTGGTGACCATAGAACCTCAGTTCCAGGTACTTAGCAAAGGACATGGACCACGAGTCATTAGAAAGGGGCACCACAGGAGTCACCTACAGAGAGAGTAGAGTAGGATAATATAATAGAAGAGTGTAAATTAGAGTAGGAGAGTAGAAGAGAGAGTAGCAGTGGAGTAGGAGAGTGTAGAGTGGAGTAGTAGTAGAATAGAGTATAAGAGAGTAGAGTAGCATAGCAAGTAGAAGAGTAAAGCAGAGTAGGAGAGTAGGAGTAGAGGATAGTGGAGTATGAAGAGAGTAAAGTATGAAGAGAGTATAGCAGAGTAGGAGAGGAGTGGAGTAGTGTATGAGTATAGCAGAGTAGGAGTAGAGGATAGTGGAGTATGAAGAGAGTATAGCAGAGTAGGAGTAGAGGATAGTGGAGTATGAAGAGAGTAAAGTATGAAGAGAGTATAGCAGAGTAGGGGAGTAGAGGATAGTGGAGTATGAAGAGAGTAAAGTATGAAGAGAGTATAGCAGAGTAAAATAAAGTATAGTAGGCCGGTAAAGCAGAGTAGGAGTGAGTAGGAAGGTATAGTAGGAGAGTAGAGTAGAGAATAGAGGAGGAGAATAGAGGAGGAGAATAGAGTAGAGAATAGAGTAGGAGAGTAGCGTAGAAGAGAGGAGAGAAGAAGAGAGTCAAATAAAGTAGAGGAGAGAGTAGAAGTAAATTATAGTATAGTAGGAGTATAGTAAAAGAGTAGGATTAGAGTAGCAGTAAGTATAGTAGGAGAGTAATGCATAGTAGAAGAAGAGTAGCGTATAAAATAGAAGAGAGTAAAGTATAGTGGAATAGAAGAGTGTAGGGTTAGAGTAGAAAATATTGTAGTGGAGTACGAAGAGTATAGTAGGAGAGAGTAGAGCAGGGGGGAGTATAGGAGAGTAAAGTATAGTAGAAGAGAGTAGAGCAGGGGGGAGTATAGGAGAGTAAAGTATAGTAGAAGAGAGTAGAGCAGGGGGGAGTATAGGAGAGTAAAGTATAGTAGAAGAGAGTAGAGCATAGTAGGAGAGAGTAGAGCAGGGGGGGGTATAGGAGAGTAAAGTATAGTAGAAGAGAGTAGAGCATAGTGGAAGAGTATAGTAGGAGAGAGTAGAGCATGGGGGGAGTATAGGAGAGTAAAGTATAGTAGAAGAGAGTAGAGCATAGTGGAAGAGTATAGTAGAGTATGGGAGTAGAGTAGAAGAGAGTATAGTAAAGTATAATATAGTAGAAGAGTAGCGTAGGAGTGTAAATCAATATAAAGTAGAGTAGAAGAGAGTAGAGTAAAATAATGTATAGAGAAGTAAATTATAGTATAGTATGAGAGTATAGTAGAGTAGAGAGTAAAGTAAGATAGTAAAGTAAGATAGTAGAGTAGGAGAGAGTAGAGTAAAGAGTAAGAGTGTAAATTATAGTATAGTTGAGTAGAAGAGAAAATTATAGTAGGGGAGTATAGTACAGTAGGAGAGTAGAGAGTAGAATATTGTACAGTAAAGTAGAGTAGCATAGAGGAGAATAGAGTAAAATAAAGTAGAGTAGAATATAGTAAAGTAGGATAGTAGGAGAGAGTAAAGTAAAGAGTAGAAGAGTGTAAATTATAGTTTTGAAGAGTAGAGAGTAGGAGAGTAGAGTAGAAGAGAGTAAAGTAAAGTACAGAGTAGAATAGAGTATAGTACAGTAGGAGAGTAGAGAGTAGAATAGAGAGTAAAGTATAGAGTAGAAGAGTCAATTATAGTAGGGGAGTATAGTAGAGTAGAATAGGAAAGTCGAATAGAATAGTAGAGTAAAGTATAGAGTAGGAGAGTAGAAGAGTACATTAAAGTAGGGAGGTATAGTACAGTAGTAGAGTAGAAGAGTAAATTATAGTAAGGGAATATAGTACAGTAGGAGAGTGTAATAGGAGTAAATGATAGTAAGGGAGTATAGTACAGTAGGAGAGTAGAGTAAAAGAGAGTATAGTAGAGAAGAGAGTAGAGTAGAATAAAATATAGAGTAGAAGTAAATGATAGTAGAGTAAAGTAGGAGGGTACAATAGAGTAGAAGAAAGTAGCATATACGAGTATAGAGAGTAGAAGAGAGTAAAGTATAGTCGAGTAGAAGAGAGTAGGGGTGGAGTAGGAAAGAGTAGAATAGTATAGTAAAGGAAAGTATAGTAGGAGGAAAGTAGAGGAGAGTATGATAGTAGAGTAGAATCTGCTTAGCTTCAATCTCTCAGCTTTGATCCTTGCATTCTACTCTCTTCTACTATAATTTACTCTCCTACTCTACTATAGTATAGTAGGAGAGAATAGAGTAGGATATTATAGTAGAGTATAGTAGAATAGTAAATTATAGTAGGAGTGTAAATGATAGTAGGAGAGTAGATTATATAGTAGAAGAGTAAATTATACTATAGTAGGAGAGTAGAGTAGGAGTATAGTAGAGTAAAGTATAATAGAGTAGAAGAGAAGAAAGTAAATTATAGTAGAAGAGTGTAAAGTATAGTAAGAGAGTAGAATTAGAGTAGGAGGGTAGAGTATAGTATAAGATAGTAGAGTACAAGAAAGTATAGCAGCATAGATGAGAGCAAAGTATAGTAGAAGAGAGTATCAATGAGTATAATTGAGTATAGTGGAGTATGAATAGACTATAGTAGAAAACAGTATAGTAGAGTAAATAAAAGTATAGTAGGAGAGAGAATAGTATAAGAGTAGAGTAGAGTAGAGAGTCTGCTTATCTTCAATCTCACACAGCGTTGATCCTTGTATTCTACTCTATATTTTACTCTACTCTTCTACTATAATTTAGTCTCTTCTACTATAGTAGAGTAGGAGTATAGTAGAAGAGAGTAGAGTAGAGAGTCTGCTTAGCTTCAATCTCACAGCGTTGATCCTTGTATTCTACTCTATATTTTACTCTACTCTTCTACTATAATTTAGTCTCTTCTACTATAGTAGAGTAGGAGTATAGTAGAAGAGAGTAGAGTAGAGAGTCTGCTTATCTTCAATCTCACACAGCGTTGATCCTTGTATTCTACTCTATATTTTACTCTACTCTTCTACTATAATATAGTCTCTTCTACTATAGTAGAGTAGGAGTATAGTAGAGAAGAGAGTAGAGTAGAGAGTCTGCTTAGCTTCAATCTCACAGCGTTGATCCTTGTATTCTACTCTATATTTTACTCTACTCTTCTACTATAATATAGTCTCTTCTACTATAGTAGAGTAGGAGTATAGTAGAAGAGAGTAGAGTAGAGAGTCTGCTTATCTTCAATCTCACACAGCGTTGATCCTTGTATTCTACTCTATATTTTACTCTACTCTTCTACTATAATTTAGTCTCTTCTACTATAGTAGAGTAGGAGTATAGTAGAAGAGAGTAGAGTAGAGAGTCTGCTTAGCTTCAATCTCACACAGCGTTGATCCTTGTATTCTACTCTATATTTTACTCTACTCTTCTACTATAATTTAGTCTCTTCTACTATAGTAGAGTAGGAGTATAGTAGAAGAGAGTAGAGTAGAGAGTCTGCTTATCTTCAATCTCACACAGCGTTGATCCTTGTATTCTACTCTATATTTTACTCTACTCTTCTACTATAATATAGTCTCTTCTACTATAGTAGAGTAGGAGTATAGTAGAGAAGAGAGTAGAGTAGAGAGTCTGCTTAGCTTCAATCTCACAGCGTTGATCCTTGTATTCTACTCTATATTTTACTCTACTCTTCTACTATAATTTAGTCTCTTCTACTATAGTAGAGTAGGAGTATAGTAGAGAAGAGAGTAGAGTAGAGAGTCTGCTTATCTTCAATCTCACACAGCGTTGATCCTTGTATTCTACTCTATATTTTACTCTACTCTTCTACTATAATTTAGTCTCTTCTACTATAGTAGAGTAGGAGTATAGTAGAAGAGAGTAGAGTAGAGAGTCTGCTTATCTTCAATCTCACACAGCGTTGATCCTTGTATTCTACTCTATATTTTACTCTACTCTTCTACTATAATTTAGTCTCTTCTACTATAGTAGAGTAGGAGTATAGTAGAGAAGAGAGTAGAGTAGAGAGTCTGCTTAGCTTCAATCTCACAGCGTTGATCCTTGTATTCTACTCTATATTTTACTCTACTCTTCTACTATAATTTAGTCTCTTCTACTATAGTAGAGTAGGAGTATAGTAGAAGAGAGTAGAGTAGAGAGTCTGCTTATCTTCAATCTCACACAGCGTTGATCCTTGTATTCTACTCTATATTTTACTCTACTCTTCTACTATAATTTAGTCTCTTCTACTATAGTAGAGTAGGAGTATAGTAGAAGAGAGTAGAGTAGAGAGTCTGCTTAGCTTCAATCTCACACAGCGTTGATCCTTGTATTCTACTCTATATTTTACTCTACTCTTCTACTATAATTTAGTCTCTTCTACTATAGCTTCAATCTCACAGCGTTGATCCTTGTATTCTACTCTACTCTCTCCTACTCTAGAGTAAAATAAAGTATAGAGTAGAAAAGTACATTATAGTAGAGTAGAAGAGAGTAGAGTAGGCGAGTAGGAGAGAGTAAATTATAGTATAGTAGTAGAGTAAAATATAGTAGAGTAGAAGAGAGTAGAGTATTTTAGAGTAGAGTATAGTAGAAGAGAGTATAGTAGAGTAGAATACAAGGATCAACGCTGTGTGAGAGATTGAAGCTAAGCAGACCTGGACAGCAGCTTTATGCTCTAGCCAAGAACTGGCTGATTAGCAAGCATTTGATTTGTTGAACTCGGGCTGCTAGCTATAGAGCAAACGTGCAGTCCTGGGGGTAGTCATGAAATAGATAAGGAAACACACAGATTAAAAAGTTACTGTACCTGTTTGCATATGCGGCACCAGGAGTAGTTGAGGACGGTGTGTTGGTATCCAGGCACAGGAGAGTCCAGCTCCTTCAGTACGATCTGAACACAGCCACTGCCATGGACAAATCGCCGCACATGGTGCACCATGGGAGTCTCACAGAACATACTGGGGCATTGATAGGACGGCCTGTAAACCACACACACGAAGAGGTGCTTCATTGAGCTAGATTTTATTACATCAGTGACAACCAAATGGATGTAAAAGGTTTTATTGTAAATTCGCTAACACAATTTGTCTGGTTCGATTTCCCCCTCACCTGAAACAGTATCTCTCCAGGAATATTCCTAGTGTGAGGTCGTTCTTTCCATAGAACTCCATCGTGACCATCCTGTTGAGAACAAATAAGTACTTGTGAATAGCTGACCTTTCAAAATTCAGTCAGTTGGTCTTTCACAGCTGGTACACAACAACACTTCTGTTGCACCTAAGGGGATAAATAAAGTAGTATTGAATTGAAGACCACCAGGGTTGGGTGGGGTTTACCAGGGACTGACGCAAGGGTTGGGGGCGTTGTTGGACTGGGCAGAGGAGCTGCTGAACAGAACACAGAGTCTCTGATGGTTCACTGGGTTCAGGCAGTCCAGCTGAAACACATAAGTAATGGTGGTCAACGACAGCATAAAAACCGCACATAATGCAATAAAGCACTTCTCTTCAGCCCTGACTTAATATCTCTGGAGAGTGAGGGAAGTGGTGAGCTCTCATCAGTAGCACATTGATCAGTAAACTAGCCCTGGTTAAGGGAGATTTTAAGATAGATAGTTATTCCATTACAAACAAACTCCACAGATACATCAGTGAGACTGTTGTAGATCTGCGCCATCTACCTCCTATATTGTGATGTGTCCTAACTACCTTGGAGGCCCAGGTCATGTCGTTCTGTCCCGCTGGCTTCTCCTCCTCACTATCAGCCTTGACGGGCTGGGGCGGCAGAGTCTCCCGGACCGGTGGCTGGGGTAGGGGCTGGGCGAAGGGGTCTGCCTCCTCCTGTCGGAGTCGGCCTCCTTGGGCACGGTAGTCTGCCAGCATCTTGGCCAGGTCCTGGCTGCTGCCCAGATGCTCTGCGATGCGGGCACTGGTAAAGCGGTGGGAGGGTAACACCTGGATGGGGCGAGGGCCTCCGTTGGCCACGCCTCCACCTGATGGGGTGGAGTCTTTGAGGAGTTGTCGCTTACGCCGACCGTCTAGTTCTTTGAAGTCCTTGTTGAGCAGTGGGGAGAGGTACACCTGCACGAGGAGCTACTATGTTACATCTCAAATATGAAAATATCTTATTGATCATTCGCCCAGCACTTAAATGTTATGAGATGGCATATTGCGTATGCATGACTACCATGTTTTGTAGACATCTTCACTATGACCAACGATGTACAGAGGAATTGATGGTTACATAAACGGATTATCTGATATTCTATTGTACATTACTGAACAAAAAAAATAAAGGTTGAAAAGTCAATGTAAACAAACAGACCTGTTGAGGAAAGTAGTCTCTGCTGGGGCAGCGTAGGCCAGCGGGGGAGAGGAGGAAGGGCTCTCTGAAAGTGATGAAGGGGGAGACACACAGGATGATGTCCTTCAGCTCCTGTTTGAAGCCTGCCGTCAACGTCCTGAGATGGTCGTCCGTCGAGGCCACCTGCTCGGTGACAGAACAGTCAAGGATATCGTTGGACACTCTTGGAGGACAATGGAAGTCGTTTTAAAAATGCTTTTTTATTATAAAAACCAATGGGTTTCTGCATGTAGCCTTAATCCTCACCTGCTCTGTGACAAACAGCCCTGTGTCATCCTGCAGGGGGTCTCTGAACAGCCTGGGGGCCGTCTCCGAAGCAGAGCTCTCCTCCTGCGACTCACGCCTCCCCAGAACCCCTGACCCGCTCCCCCCCTCAGTCTCCTCCCCCTGCTCCAGCCCAATCTCATCTGTTAACTTCTCTAGGTCATCAATGAGGTAGGGTGGTGGCGGCGCCAGGGGATTGGACAACGGCGTGGAGGTCATGACCTCTGCTGACTCCATCCCCTCGGCCACCAGGGAGGATGAGGAGGACAGGAGTTGGTTCTTGGCGACTTTGACAACCTCGACATCTTTAGGCGAGGAGGATTCCGATACAGAATTCTCCTCGTCCCCTAGCACAGTCTCTCCTCCCTGGAAGAGGGTGCTCTGGTCGGTCTCATTTTCCTGGCTCTCCTCCTCCTCGACGGCAGTGCTCTCCAGGAGACAGGGGAAGCTGGTCTTGGCCAGGCTGGGAGGCATGGCAAACTCATCCATGAGGAAGGATATCTCTAGCTGGGAGTGGTAGGCCACACACACCATGAGGATGATGATCTCTTTAACCCTGGCCAGCTCGTACTCAGACGCCCCACAAAGCTTTATGGTACAGCCTAGCTGGGGAGGGCAGCCCTCAAAGAACATCAGAGTCTTCAACTCATCTGTCACAGAGAAGGGAAAGAGGAGAACACATTACATAGTCGTGCTGTGGCACTCAGGAGAGTCAGAATGAGCATGTAGATACATATAGTCTAGGCTGGAGGACGTTCTGAATGAAAGCACCTGGTTGCAGTGTGTTGGTTTCATGTGTTGGATTATTTAAGTGAAATAAGTGTTATGAACGGCTTCCAACATCGAAGGTAAAGAGATTTAAAATGTAGATATGTAAGATGTACACTAAAAGCAGCATGTTGAGGGCAGAGTAGTTTCCACTCACTGTTGGCCAGCTGGAAGGAGTGTAGGTAGAACTTTTGGCAGGTTCCCAGTCGAGGCTTGGTGAGCAGCTGGTCCATGAACATGACCAGGTCCCCCTGGGTCATATGACTCACCCTGTCCAAGACTTGCTGCAGAGAACCAGAGGTGGGGTAGAGAGACTGAGGGCAGGAACGGCTAATAGACAGTTGAACGGATTATGCAGAAGAACGGGCTGACATGGCAACAGACACCATCATAAAGAGTAGTGAAACACTAGCTGCAGTATCCCATGGGGGTGGGGGGGTTACTGTGGCCCTAGCGGCACAAAATAAAAGGTCTGACTGCTCAGACGCTTGGGAAAATGGTCGCAGAAATTTCACAAATTAACAAGGCACACCTGTTAATTGAAATGCATTCCAGGTGACCACCTCATGGAAGCTAGTTGAGAGAATGCCAAGAGTGTGAAAAGCTGCCATCAAGGCAAAGGGTGGCTACTTTGAATAATCTGAAATAGTTTTTGAATTGTTTAACACTCTTTTGGTTGCTACATGACTGCATTTCATTTTGATGTCTTCACTATTATTCTACAATGTACAAGATAGTAGAAATAAAGAAAAACCCTTGAATGAGTAGATGTGCCCAAACTTTTGACTGGTACTGTGTGTGTGTGTGTGTGTGTGTGTGTGTGTGTGTGTAAAATATATGATTGTAAATGATGCAGTCAATTACATTGATAGAACCCAAATCTATTTGCAAAATGTTTTAATAAAAATAAACTAACAAAAGCTACACAAGTAAGATGTTCTTAAGCGCTAAAGGTGGGTTTGGAAACAACCCAGGCTAGTCTAGCTAGTACAGATAGCTAGAGAGATGGCAGGGCAGTACCAACTGGTTTGACATTGATAACACCAGTTAATGTTTTACTAGCAGTACAGAGAGCTACTGACCGGTTTGACGTTGATAACCAGTGTGATGCCGTGCTCCAGCAGCATGTCCTGAGCGATACGAGACACGGTCTTCTCCACCAGCACCAGGTTGGGACGCACGTCCACTATACGCTGAACATAGTTCTTCAGAAACTCATGCTCCTGGGTAACAAAGACACTGACAAAGATTACATTTTCTTTATTCCTAGAAATTGTGGATGGGTGCTAGCAAATGTGGAATGACTAACAGGCTGACCTGAAGCACAATGGGGTCAATGCAGGTGAACTTGGTCTCCTCTCTGTAGAGATACTCTATGGAACACTTCAGAAGCAGGATCTTGGGGTTCTTGATGTACGAGTTCATCTAAAATATGATTAAATTGTACTTCACAGACAAGCAATAAACTGCGTCCCTCTGACTGTGTTTACAGGGAGAGATGGTAGATGTTAAATAAGAGAAGGGAACTTACTTTTTTGTGGGCAATGTTCTTGGTACAGACAAAGCCATTCACTACCGCAGAGTCAAACTTCTTCCCTCCAGGAATCTAAAAAACAACAAACCCCCCGCCCCAGAAAGAATGAAGTTTAAAAAGACAGCCATTTTGGTCACCTATCAGTCTACTTCTGCAGTATGTGCAGTCTAAGTAAAGCCAAATGACAAAGAACTGATTCAGAGTTGAAAGAAATGCAGGCAACGCAGACTTTTGCGTAAATCGTTCATTGAGGTCAATATGGAGACTTGCAAGGAAAGTCAAGTTAATCAACCAGATCTCAAGTTAGAATAGAGCACTGTCAGCGAGGTACCTTCTTGACGTGAACCAGTTGTCTGATGTCCATGTCATCATCACAACTGCGAACGTCCGGCCGCACCGTCTGCACTACCTGCCTCACCACGGGAACGATGATGTCACGCCAGGAGAGGCACAGGGACTCGCTGTACAGCAGCTGCTGCAGCAGCGCCATCATGTGGCTGTGGTTGGCAGAGCTGCGGAGGGGGAGAGAAGTTAGCTGTTTTCTCTTGCAAAGAAAACGGCTGTTTTTTGGCCAGTATAACATGCAAAGTCACCAGCTAAAAATGTTTACATAACACCATAGAACACTAATTCATACTGAGAGGAGATCTCTGCTTCATCTAAAGAATTACTTATATGTTCAGTTCCAATTCTACTTCAATTTAGTAGGCTAGAGACTAGTCTTTACATTCCAAACCTCCCACTTCACTAGAGCCTAGCATTTCCTGTACTCACATACATATTTAATGAACAAAAAAAAAGGTTTGCCAAACATTTGAGCAACTTTCAAACCTCTAAAGTTGTCCGACTGTACTCACAGTAGCCTCTCCATGGCCTCCTTCTCTCCATTCTCCTCTCTGAGCTGGTCCAGGGAGCTGTGGTGCCAGCCCAGAGGAGTGAACAGCACCTCGTTAGCTTTCTCCTCCACACGACGGTTAAACAGGGACTCTGCAGCACACAGAGAGCGATAGCCTGGTTTACAGCTACAGTACATTAGGTTCAGTACCAAATGCTTGTTCAATAGAAAGAATACACAGCTACTCAAGAGTTGAAAAGTGTACCAATTGCAAAAAAAGCCAGACTACACTAGTAAGTGGGGAGTTCCTACCTTTGATGAAAGCGTCACTGATGGAGATATTCTGTCCTCCGTCCTCTGAGACCAGGTACTCTGATACAGGAGAGAGAAAGAGGAGAAACGCATAAACACACAACTCCACCTTCCATAAACGTATAAGAGTTATGGGAACTGGCTAAGCAAACAAATAGGTTAAGTTCCTCTTTGTATGCTATTGCAGATTAAGGTGAATCGATCAAAATAAACATCTATGTAAAGGCGTTTTCTTTCAGCAAGACACTCTAGTGAAGAGGGATAGGACTGTCCCCGTTCAGGTGGAAACGATGGGGGTGGAACAGTGTGTGTGTTTGTTGCGCCGTACCTTTCTGCTCCTTGGGGAGCGGTGGTACATGGGGGTACCTGGACTGTTTCTTGATGTGGAAGTTGACGTTGTCCTGCTCCATGTTGAGGTTGATGGAAGCAGCAGAGTCACTATCCACCGCTGATTGGAAACTACTGACTGACGTCCTCTTACTGGGGTTGGATGAGTCTGACGAGGGGGAGGGGGGGTGCATTGATTGATTGATTGATTGATTGATTAATTGTTAGCTCTTTATTAGCACATTAAAAACATGTAATTTGTCTTGTTGATGCATAGCAGCATGGAGGGGGAGTACACACTAGTTATATAGTTCAAGAGCTCAGTAGTAAGAGAAATACAAAGAAAAATCTCAGAGACATTACAAAGAGTCAACTACCTATTGTTTACTCTCAATATTAAAGGCTTAGTGCAGTCAAAAATGTGATTTACCTGTCTTTTATATACAGTTGAAGTCAGAAGTTTACATACACTTAGGTTGGAGTCATGAAAACTCGCTTTTCAACCACTCCACAAATTTCTTGTTAACAAACTATAGTTTTGACAAGTCGGTTAAGACCTCTACTTTGTGCATGACACAAGTCATTGTTCCAACAATTGTTTACAGACAGATTATTTCACTTGTAATTCACTGTATAACAAATCCTCTGGGTCAGAAGTTTACATACACTAAGTTGACTGTGCCTTTAAGCAGCTTGGAAAATTCCAGAAAATTATGTAATGGCTTTAGATGCTTCTGATTGACATAATTTGAGTCAATTGGAGGTGTACCTGTGGATGTATTTCAAGGCCTACCTTCAAACGCAGTGCTTCTTTGCTTGACATCATGGGAAAAATCAAAAGAAATCAGCCAAGACCTCAGAAAAGAAATTGGAGACCTCCACAATTTCCAAACGCCTGAAGGTACCACGTTCATCTGTACAAACAATAGTACGCAAGTATAAACACCATGGGACCACGCAGCCGTCATAGCGCTCAGGAAGGAGAAGTGTTCTGTCTCCTAGAGCTGAATGTACTTTGGTGCGAAAAGTGCAAATCAATCCCAGAACAACAGCAAAGGACCTTGTGAAGATCCTGGAGGAAACGGGTACAAAAGTATCTAAATCCACAGTAAAACTAGTCCTGTATCGACAGAACCTGAAAGGCCGCTCAGCAAGGAAGAAGCCACGGCTCCAAAACCGCCATAAAAAAGCCAGACTACGGTTTGCAACTGCACATGGGGACAAAGACCGTACTTTTTGGATTAATGTCCTCTGGTCTGATGAAACAAAATTAGAACTGTTTGGCCATAATGACCATCGTTATGTTTGGAGGAAAAAGGGGCAGGCTTGCAAGCCGAAGAACACCATCCCAACTGTGAAGCACGGTTGCTTTGCTGCATTGCTGTAGGAGGGACTGGTACATTTCACAAAATATATGGCATCATGAGGGAGGAAAATTATGTGGATATATTGAAACAACATCTCAAGACATCGGTAAGGAAGTTAAAGCTTGATCGCAAATGGGTCTTCCAAATTAACAATGACCCCAAGCATACTTCCACAGTTATGGCTTAAGGACAACAAAGTCAAGGTATTGGAGTGCCCATCACAAAGCCCTGACCTCAATCACATAGAACATTTGTGGGCAGAACTGAAAAAGCGTGTGTGAACAAGGAGGACTTACAAACCTGCCTCAGTTACACCAGCTCTGTCAGGAGGAATGGGCCAAAATTCACCCAACTTATTGTGGGAAGCTTGTGGAAGGCTACCTGAAACATTTGACCCAAGTTAAACAATTTAAAGGCAATGCTACCAAATCTAATTGAGTGTATGTAAACTTCTGACCCACTGGGAATGTGATGAAAGAAATAAAAGCTGAAATCAATCACTCTCTGTACTATTCTATTCTGACATTTCACATTCTTAAAATAAAGTGGTGTCCTAACTGATCTAAAACAGAGAATTGTTACTAGTATTAAATGTCAGGAATTGTGAAAAACTGAGTTTAAATGTATTTGGCTAAGGTGTATGTAAACTTCTGACTTCAGCTGTATATTTCCACACCGAGGTTGGAAATGATGATAATGCCCTTTTAGGGTAACCGCTGGTTGAAAAGACTGTCTGACATTTTAGCCTGTTTTGGTGGGATTAACTTTTGGCCTGCCTGCTGACATCACCAGGCGATACATTTGTTAATAGACCAATAAGAAAGAGTTCCAAACCACTCTGCCAATAACAGCTAGTTCAGTTTCCCCCAGACAGTCCAAGCTAAATTCTGGCTTTATGACCATTTGAATTGAAAACAATCACAGTAAAGTACTTCACTGTTACCCAGAAATGATTTGATATTGAGAAGAAATTGGCTGCATTGTACCTTTAAGAAGAAAGCAGGCATAGACATGATGCTGGTTGTTGTAATGTTTAGCCTGAGGGCTAAAGTCACAAGGCATGCTGGGATACATACTTGTCGTGACATAGTCATTCTCGTCAGCCACCTGGTCTGTGTCACTGTCGCAAAACTTGATGTCTTTGAACCAGGAGGGTTCTGAGTGTCCCTCCAGAGAGTTGACACTGTCACTGTCAGGAGACGGGGTCTTAGAGAACTCTGTGCTCTGAAGAGAAGACAGAACATCATGATCATCATCCTCACTATCACCCTCTTAATTGAAGTGTGTTGAGCTTTTAGCGCCGTTCGGCTGCAGTGGCATCACTGCTGCACAAAGTTGTTGGAGGAGTGGCTACATGTAATAAACCAAGTGGCTATAGGGAGAAGTAGGCAGACTCGTCCCCTTATTCCCACAAAACAGTATCTCACCTGGAGGGGTCGATAGAGAGCGTACTCATCCCTGAATAGCTGGTCGTGGTGAGTGACACAGTCCAACCAACGTCCGTCTACCACAGCCTGACCAATGGCTATCGCCTGGGCCCTGCAAGAGTATGAGTGAGTGAGACAGACAGAGCGAGAGAAAGATGGAAGGGCGAGCGAGAGTGGAGGAGTGAGCAAGATGGAAGAGCAAGAAAGATGGAAGAGTGAGAGAGATATAGGCAAGAGAGAAAACATTTTCTAACTCATGTAATCTCTTCTTTCTACAATATCGTTATTCAGACATCAGTCAAGTAGCCATGATACAGTATGTCTATACCTGGTGGAGATGGTTCCACTCCTCAGCAGCCAGTTGACCAGCTCCTTCCCCACAATGCAGTTGGGGTATGTACGGAGCCAGTAGCGGTGGTCCTGGAACTCCATGCCAGTACTGTTGTTACAAATCTTCTTCCACAGGTCTTTGAGCTGGGACGAGTCCTACATGTCATGAAAGTCAGTCAGTGAAAAATCTGTTTTTATTGTATGCTTTGCCAACAATGGAGTGTAAAGAGAGGGAGAGCGTAAGGACAGGATGGAAAGAGGGAGAGAGTGAGAGAAAGGGATACAGAGATCAATAGAAGGGGAAAGAGGAAAGTAAAGAAAGAGATAGAATCCTTACCAGCAGTATCTTCCTCTCCTCTTCACTGTGGTCAGGTTTGGGCATGGTCCTACTGGTCTGGGGGCTCACTAAGCTGTCATAGGAGGGCACCATGGAGGAGCCAGACCGGTCCAGGGACAGGTTGGTCACACTGGCTGACCTGGATATGACAGGGATGGCATTACAGGACCTGCAGGGCATTCTGCACCCTATTTCTCAGAGTATGTGTGTGTGTATGTGGGGGAGAAACCTTGAACTTCGCATTCCAAAATCAAAGGCATTAATATTGGGTTGGTCCCCCTTTGCTGCTATAACAGCCTCCACTCTTCTGGGAAGGCTTTCCACTAGATGTTGGAACATTTCTTCAAGGACTTGCTTCCATTCAGCCACAAGAGCATTAGTGAGGTCGGCACTGATTTTGTTGGGTGATGAGGCCTGACTCGCAGTCGGCGCTCTAATTTATCCTAAAGCTGTTCAATGGGGTTGAGGTCAGGGCTCTGTGCCGGGCAGTCAAGTTCTTCCACATCGATCTCGTCAAACCATTTCTGTATGGAACTCGCTTTGTGCACGGGGGCATTGTCATGCTGAAACAGGAAAGGGCCTCCCGCAAACTGTTGCCACAAAGTTGGAAGCACAGAATCGTCTAGAATGTCATTGTATGCTGTAGCGTTAAGATGTCCCTTCACTGGAACTAAGGGGCTCGAACCATGAAAAACAGCCCGACCATTTTTCCTCCTCCAACAAACTTTACAGTTGGCACTATGCATTGGGACAGGCAGCATTCTTCTGGCATCCACCAAACACAGATTAATCCGTCTGACCAGATGGTGAAGTGTGATTTATCGCTCCAGAGAATGTGTTTCCACTGCTCCAGAGTTATATGGCGGCTAGCTTTACACCACTCCAGCCGACGCTTGGCATCCCACATGGTGATCTAACACGGAACCCAAACCAGCTGCGCCATCGTGCATAAATGTATTTTGTCCCCCTACACTAAACGCGATCACGACACGCAGGTTAAAATATCAAAACAAACTCTGAACCAATGACATTAATTTGGGGACAGGTCGAAAAGCATTAAACATGTATGGCAATTTAGCTAGTTAGCTTGCACTTGCTAGCTAATTTGTCCTATTTAGCTAGCTTGCTGTTGCTAGATAATTTGTCCTGGGATATAAACATTGAGTTGTTATTTTACCTGAAATGCACAAGGTCCTCTACTCCGACAATTAATCCACACATAAAACTGACAACTGAATCGTTTCTTGTCATCTCTCCTCCTTCCAGGCTTTTTCATCTTTGAACTTATTTGGTGATCGCATCTAAACCTTCATAGTATTACCACGACAACCGGCAAAACAGTTCATCTTTCAATCACATACGTGGGTATAACCAATGAGGAGCTGGCACGTGGGTACCTACTTCTATAAACCAATGAGGAGATGGGAGAGGCAGGACTTGCAGCGCGATCTGCGTCAGAAATATAAAGGAGTTCTATTTTAGCCCTTGGCATCGCAGACGCTCGTTGGCGTGCGAGAGCAGTGTGGGTGCAATAATTGAATAACATGGATTTCTACATTTATTTTGCAACACTCGCGCACGCGACGTGTCCGGTCTGGTCAGCATGTTAGGCTTGTGTGAGGCTGCTTGGCCACGGAAACCCGTTTCATGAAGCTCCCGACGAACTGCTCTTGTGCTGACATTGTTTCCAGAGGCAGTTTGGAACTCGGTAGTGAGTGTTGCAACGATGTAATACACCTGTCAGCAATGGGTGTGGCTAAAATAGCTGAATCCACTAATTTTAATGGGTGTCCACATACTTTTGTATATATAACGTACATCTCTCTCGGTAGGGTGCACCATCAGAGAACAGGGCTCCAAAATACAAGCCCTGAACAGAGTTGGGAAAAAACTAGCTGTAAAAGGGTTCGGGAAAAATATGGACCAAAAGCAGACACTCACCGCTTCCTTATTGGGGACTTGCCTCCATCCTCTTGAAGCCCAGTCAGTCTAGAATTCATACCTCTGCTCTGAGACTCCTGGTGAATCAAACTGTCACACACGCAAACTAATTCATACCTGAACTAAATCATTTGACTTTGACGTCCATGTAACACTACAGTCACTAGCTATGGTAGACGTATGCAGAAGTGTCAATATGGCAGGGCTCGAAGGGTAAGGCTCAACTCAAAAGTAAAAGAAAGCCAAGAAAGCCAAAACTGTTACAAGCTGGCCATATGAACAACAGCAGGACTCACTTCTTTCTTATCCCAATCTCAGTGTTTCTACACCAGGAGAGAAAGGGACAAATAGTTTATTTGAGACATGTCGTTAGGAGCAAGAGTATCACACTGATGATTGGATCAAAGCGAGTCACGTGGTTTAATAGGATGGAATGTTATTAGCTCAAAGCGAGGCACATGGTTTAATGGGATGGAATGTTATTAGCTCAAAGCGAGGCATGTGGTTTAATGGGATGGAATGTTATTAGCTCAAAGCGAGGCATGTGGTTTAATGGGATGGAATGTTATTAGCTCAAAGCGAGGCACGTGGTTTAATGGGATGGAATGTTATTAGCTCAAAGCGAGGCACGTGGTTTAATGGGATGGAATGTTATTAGCTCAAAGCGAGGCACGTGGTTTAATGGGATGGAATGTTATTAGCTCAAAGCGAGGCACGTGGTTTAATGGGATGGAATGTTATTAGCTCAAAGCGAGGCACGTGGTTTAATGGGATGGAATGTTATTAGCTCAAAGCGAGGCACGTGGTTTAATGGGATGGAATGTTGCTAGTGGTAATCAATTACACAATAGCATGCGTTCTCTGACAAAATCAAACAAGGTCTGTCTTTGAAAAACACAACCCCAATTTCTTTTCATAATTTGCTTGTTTTTTGCATTGACAATTTATGATTATAAAATGGATCTGAAAAATTGCTGAGAGATGGTTTTCAATAAAAGACATCCAATGAAAGTGGACCATACTGGGAGAAAGAACCCACCCATTATACAGGGGAAGAAAATGACAGGCGGAGGGGAGTGGGCAGGGAGGGAGAGGACATGGGGGGTGAAGAGCGCCTAGTGTGTCTCTCTCCTCTGTCTCTTCAACTCTGCATTTGAAGGAAAAGAAAGATGAGAGTAGGAATACACAGAGAGAAACATGGAGGCTATACAGAGAGTAACATGGAGGCTATACACAGAGGAAAACATGGAGGCTATACACAGAGAGAAACATGGAGGCTATACAGAGAGGAAAACATGGAGGCTATACACAGACAGAAACATGGAGGCTATACACAGACAGAAACATGGAGGACATACACAGAGAGAAACATGGAGGCTATACACAGAGAGAAACATGGAGGCTATACAGAGAGGAAAACATGGAGGCTATACACAGACAGAAACATGGAGGCTATACACAGACAGAAACATGGAGGCTATACACAGACAGAAACATGGAGGCTATACACAGAGAGAAACATGGAGGCTATACACAGAGGAAAACATGGAGGCTATACACAGACAGAAACATGGAGGCTATACACAGACAGAAACATGGAGGCTATACACAGAGAGAAACATGGAGGCTATACACAGAGGAAAACATGGAGGCTATACACAGAGAGAAACATGGAGGCTATACACAGAGAAACATGGAGGCTATACACCGAGAGAAAGAAAACACTGAGAAAAAAGGAGGGGAACAAATAGATGACTGGAAGTTGATGCGAAGAAGGAGTGCATGCATCTTTTGTATGAGGGGAACGGAACGGGATGATTGACTAGGGGTCCATGCGAGGGAGGTGTGCATGCCGTAGAGATTTAATAACATGTTATTGTATATTGATCTATTTAATTCTGTGGGGCATGCATGGTTCCTCACAGAGGTTCCTCTGCTCTCTGCCTCCTCTTAGTTCACCTCTGCCAGGCCAGGTCCTCCTCTAGGAAGATGTTACGGCTGGACTTGCGTCCTCCAACCGGGGTGCGAGGCTCGCTAGGTTCCAGGATGCAGACGGAGCTGACGGAGGAGTCAGACAGAGCAGACAGGTCCTCTCCAATGGAGCCAGAATCTGCAGACTGGGAGTAGCTCAGAGCGATCTTACGGCAGTAGGTGCAGGCCCGCAGGTCTCCTACACACAGTAACAATGGAGGGAGGGATGAAGAGAAGAGGATAGGAGAGAGAGAGGCGAGGAGAGATATAGGTAGGTGCAATGGAGGAAGGGAAAGAGACCGAGAGAGGGGAGGAGTCAGTGAGAGGAAGAGCAGGTCCTGCTATGAGCTAGGATGGAGGCAGTATTGTGGTTACTGTGGTGTGGTCACTGCATGGCATGGTTAGGTCACATCACAGCATCATCAAAGGTCAAACAGACGTTTCATTGGTCTCAGATTCTCACATCACAGCAATGTTCAGGGATATTTCAAACAAGGTGTGCTCAAACACTAGTCAACTTACCCAAAATCCAACTTTGCTAACACACACAACCACGGCAGAAAACACACACACACCATGCTGAGTGCCCATAGGCCTCTGTGTATACATATCCCCAGAGGTAGACCTCCTAGTGTTTCCTGCAACACATCTAACAATGCATTGAATTGAAAACTGGAGTTTAAACCAGTAGGGCCTGTGGTCTTTAACACACTGTGACCCTGCTTTGGGAACAACTTTCGGGGCTGCCCCCCCACCCACTCCTGTGAGCCTCCCCCTCCCCAAAGCACTCACCCGTGTAGCCCATAAACTTGCCAGGGATTTCCTGGTTGCAGCAGCGGCTGCAGAAGATCTGTCCGCAGAGCCGACAGTGGTGTCGGCGGCGGAAGGTGGTGAACTTCTCGTTGCAGTCGTAGCACTCTTTACACTGACTGTCTGGCATCCAGTACTGCTTCAGGTCACTGTCCTGCAACCAATCCCAGAGGTCTGTAATGCGTCATGAGCCGGGACTTCTTTATGTATCTATTCTATTAACAACGGTGTTGTTAGACTCCAGCCACCCTAGACATAGAATGTTCTCTCTGCTACTGCAAGGCAAGCGGTACCGGAGCGCCAAGTCTAGGTCAAAGAGGCTTCTAAACAGCTTCTACCCCCAAGCCATAAGACTCCTAAACAGCTAGTCAAATGGCTACCCAGACTATTTGCACCCCCCCCCGCCCTACTACGCTGCTGCTACTCTCTGTTATTATCTATGCATAGCCACTTTAATAACCCTACCTACATGTACACAATTACCTCGACACCGGTGCCCCCGCACATTGACTCTGTACCGGTACCCCCTGTATATAGCCCCTGTACATAGCCCCTGTATATAGCCCCTGTATATAGCCCCTGTATATAGCCCTGCTATTGTTATTTACTGCTGCTATTTCATAATTTGTTATTCTTATTTCATACTTTTTTTTGTGGAATTTTCTTAAAACTGCATTGTTGGTTAAGGGCTTGTAAGTAAGCATTTCACTGTAAGGTGTACACCTGGTGTATTCGGCGCATGTGACAAAGTTTGATTTGATTTTCTGAAGACGTCTTATTAAAGTATACGAAAACTGTTTCACTGAAATCAAACGGTCAGATGAAACAATAACCACCTCCTTTTGAGGAATAAGAGGGGTCTTAACATGCTGTCCTATATTTGGAACAGTTGCCTGTGTGTGTGACTGATTGTTAGCTAGGTTATATTACTCTAAATAAAAACAATCTGCAGTACAGCAATGGTGAATAAAACAACAGTGTGACGTGAGGTACAATAAACAACAGCAACTGTGTAATGGTGTGATGGGCTACTTGGCATGATGGGCCAATGGGCTACTTGGCGTGATGGGCCAATGGGCTACTTGGCGTGATGGGCCAATGGGCTACTTGGCGTGATGGGCTACTTGGCAAGATGGAGTAATGGGGTAATGTGTTAATGGGGTGATGGGACAATGAGTTAATGGGGTGATGGCTTAATGAGTTAATGGGGTGATGGGGTAATGAGTTAATGGGGTGATGAGTTAATGGGGTGATGGCGTAATTAGTTAATGGGGTGATGGCTTAATGAGTTAATGGGGTGATGGGGTAATGAGTTAATGGGGTGATGGCGTAATGAGTTAATGGGGTGATGGCGTAATGAGTTAATGGGGTGATGGGGTAATGGCATGATAGATACCTGGCTCTTTCCCTCCATGATCTCCTTGAGTCTTTTCAGAGCAGTGCGGAGCTGAACAGCCGTACGGGGGTCGTGAGTGCTCAGGGGGGTTTCTGGTTTCCTACGGCCCTCTAGGAGCACACATGGTGCAAACATTCAGCATACACTTCCTAGAACACACTGCACCTAACCACGCAAATGCTCCCTTTTCATGCAAATGAAATGCAGAAAGGTAAAGGAGGGAGAGAGAGAGCACCTTCTATACCTCTCTAAAGAGACTGTAGGCTATAGTCCAATATGGGCTTGGAAATGTACAATAAAATGTCTACAAGGATTTACTTTTGATAATGGCAGGTTAGTTTAAAAAGGACTGCACAACGGCACAACAGAAGCTTACCGGTATATCAGGTCCATAAACTTGGCTCTAGTGAACAATTATGGTTCATATGAATACAATTAAAAACAGATACCGCAATTAAGTAAGAAACATAAAAGGGAGCATGTTAGTTCTTATATCATTATGCAAAAACACACAACTTTCCAAATATCAGTGTTGGCAAAAAAACAACACGAGAAGGCACTTCATCGACACATGCCAAAATATAGTTAAATCAACCAAACACACAAAACCACTCAGGTGCTTGGGTTAGCCAGCCACTCTGAAAGCAGGTTGTTAAAATCAGGCGCAAAACCATTTTGGAGATCTTATCAAACACACAGTATAGAAGGCCCTCACCCTGACCCGGCCATAATGGCCAGTCCACTGCAAAAAGAAAAGACATACATCAGCGTTTTGAATGGATGCCAGGTTACTCACATCGTGCATTATTCTTAGCGCCTCTCTATGTAAAACTAATGTCAATGTCAAGGTCTATCCTTCACAGCTATACAAAATAACTGTGGGGTAAAATAAGAAGTAGTCCAAACACACAGTCCATCCTCTCCTCTAAACTTGACTAGGGGGTCACCTCTTAGGTGTAATTACGACTAGTCACATCAATTTGTTAAGGATGAAACTGATACTTTCACCATCATTGTCAGGTCAGAGATCATGCAATCACTCAAAATGTAAACGTTTTAAAGAGCCACTGTTGGAAGAGGATAGGTTGGCTTACAACTGTGAAACAACTGCAGCACTGGACATACAGTGTATGTGTCCCTCCTGTGGCCCTAGTATGAGTAAGAATGTGTGTGTGTGTGTTACCTGAGGCGGTGGATGTTCTACGGAGCAGGTTGGGGTGTTGTTTGCTATGGGTCCCAGAGCCGTGGATGGTCCTATGCTCCCCAGTGGTTGACGTCAAAGCCACATCCGGTTTCTCTGTCACCGAGGGAGGCCGCCCCTCCTCTGTACACACAGACCAATCACAACGGGTCATTTAAGGTCAATAAAGTTAATTGAAACATCATCACACCTACCCATGATGACAAAGCTGTGTACTTTAGTATGACATTTGGAGTCTTTATAAAATGCCATACTACAAACATGACAATGCTTTATACATCTGTAGTACATTCTTATCCAAAAACAACCTTTGTTGTGTTAAGTCGGTACTCCTATTTTAGCAATACAAAGATCACTTTAAATAAAATGAATATTTTAGTGTTTTAAAAAATATATAAAAACTGACATTCAACCTTTATTTAACTAGGCAAGTCAGTTAAGAACAAATTCTTATTTACAATGACTGCCTAACCGGCCAAACCTGGACAACGCTGGGCCAGTTGTGCACCGCACGATGGGACTCCCAATCATGGGCGGTTGTGATACAGCCTGGATTCGAACCAGGGTGTCTGTAATGACGTCTCTAGCACTGAGACGCAGTGCCTTAGACCGCTGCGCCACTCGGGAGTATGTTGTGTCTAATAAGAGCAGCGAAACACGGTGGCTGTATACATTGCTGTTGCTGTCAAGAACATGCTCTCTCTTCTAATCCAATCAGAATTTAATCGCCAATTATCTTATAATAACAGAGAAATGTAAAGAATATGAATACTGTGCATAGAATATTTGGTCCTGCTTTATTTGAAGTGCATCTTATGAAGGCTTCAATACCATACATGGATCACAAATCATCTATAACTGTATTTCATGCCATATAAAAGATGAACAAATGTGAACAAATAAATTGATGGTTATGTCACACAGTTATGCCACATTATGAATCTTTATAGAGCATGATATAAGATTATAGATGATTTGTGAAGCATCTATGTAGTGCTTATGAAGCCTATATGAATGTTTTATGAAGCCTTCATAAATTGCACTTCAAATAAAGCAGGACCGAATATTTAAATGCTCCAAGCTCTGGTATGTGAGCAGAGTTCTGTTGCCTTGGTGAGGGGCCTGCCAGTGAGGGCAGGGCCTGAAGAGAGGGAGACACATGATGGCCCATGTGGTTGAAAGGCCCCCTCCTGGCACCTAGACAACATTCTATCACATTACCTCACAAGACATGGGTTCTGATCTGGCTGCATTCCGTTCCATTCTGCTTCCTCAAAGTAATTCTGACTGTAAACCAGGCTGGTAGTCAAGGCTACAGAAGTAACTTTCCCTGCATTCTAGGGGACAGTACATGAGCCTTGACTGTACAGTACTGCAAATTATAGGCTGCTATAGGCTACTCCACAGAATGAGAAATAACAAGAAGAGCAGTGTGACAAAACAACATTAAGTTATTAATAAACTTCCTTGTGGTTAATAGAGAATTTGCTGGACTCTGACTCAGTCACTGTCTTGTCTCTTCATCGTAATGCATAGGCTTACTAGAAGATGAACATTTAAAAAGACTGTCAAGTCAACCATCTCAAAACAATCTGTGTGTGTGTGTGAACTTGGTAAATTACCTTTATTGAAGCGGAACAGGTTGACGAAGGAGCTGTAGGCTGATCGGAGCGGAGGCTCGTCCTGCTCTGGAGTCAGGGGTTTGAAGTGTGTCAGGTGAGATGGGCTGCCAGGGGAGATGGGAGGCTTCACACTGCAATCCAGCGTAGAGGAGGAGGATTTGTCCTCAGCCTCCATGTCACTGCTCCTGTTGGAAAGACAAATGATCTCTTGGTGAGACCAGAACATTGTGGTCACGTCATGGTGATCCTCTGCTTGATCGTGTGATAACAACTAGGCCTAAACAACTAGGCCTAAACAGTGCCATTGCTTACTTGACTTTTTATTTTTAATTTAAACCTTTATTTAACTAGGCAAGTCAGTTAAGAACACGTTCTTATTTACAATGACGGCCTACAAAAAGGCAAAAGGCCTCCTGCGGGCACGGGGGCTATATATATATATATATATGACAAAACACACATCACGACAAGGCTACAATTTCATTGATATTCAAACCATTACTTTTGATCAGTTTTACCTGTGGTTTGTTCTAAATAAGTCTTGTCCTCAGTAGTTTAACTGGGCTGTGAGTTGTTCGTTTGAAGCTGATACCTCAGCTATTTAGCGTTCAGTTCCTCTGTTTCTCCTTTCAGACACTTATCATCATACACATTTAAGTCCCTTTCTTGTGAACCAACCCCATAAACAGAACTACTGTTCTTACTATTCCCCATGAAATGATGTTCCATCTTCTAGTGCAGTGAAACAACTTCACCACTTATGCTCGACTTCAATTGAATCTGTCACAGCAACAGCATATTATGCATAAACTTTGTTTATAAACTACAGTACTCAGAAACATAGTGATTTTATTTGACCATGGAAAAGAAGCGACTGCAAATATACAGCAATGCTGGTTTGATGGAATTACACCTATAGCTTACTAGGTAGAACATAATACTAAGGAACTGATTGAGTGCAAAACGTCCCAGAGTAGTAGTGGTTGTGTTGTGAACCGCATGTTTCTCAGGCTTACCCTCACAGGAGGCACATGATTCTTCTCACTCTCCCCCTACTTTGTAACAGAGCAAACAGGAAGGAAGGCAGAGGCATTAGCCTATAAGCAGAAAGGGAATAAAGTGGGATAGAATAGAATTTATTCGATTTTTGCTGAGCTTTTGACACTTCTAGAGCTTGGTTCTATGGTTCTATCTGCAAAAAGGAGATTAGGAGATAACTGGCTTTAAAGATCCAAATCCTCATTGTTTTGAATGGTGTCAACAATTTGTATGTTGTATTGTTTTGAACGTAACAACATGAATTTGGGTATTTAGAGTACTATAAAAGTAGAGAACATTGAACTGAACAAGGCTATTTGAGAGTAGTCCTTACGGTCCTTGCAAACAGTAGCATTGACGGACAAGAGTACAACTGCAGGCGACCCTACCACGATCCAGGAATGCAAACCAACACCAGTTTATATCTGTTTGAGTGTAAATACAGTACAACATGGTTATTTCTGTATACTGTCAAAGTCGAAACTAGTCATCCAATGTATATTTATCTCTTCACGTAATGGTGTTCAAAGGCAAGAACACGTGATTTAGACTAGCCTACTTAGTTGCTCATTTGTCCTATTCAAGTTAAGTCAACAACAAGCATCAACTACCACTGAGCTGAGGAACGTATCACTGCATAAATTCAGAACATGCAAATTAGACAACAAAAATACTGTTTGATAAAAACGACTGAATTTGTACTTGCAATAAATGTAGTATATGACTTTTGCTGTTTTCGTCATCAAACGAAGATAAACGGTTGCTCTTAACAGCAGTAAAATAAGTAGCAACGTTACCACTTGTGGAGGGATGGACCGGAGGAAAATGACAACCTCACCAGTATGTTTTCCACCATGTCATGTGACCACTAACGGTAAGACCTATAATGACAGCTGAGAAAGCTAATGCCGCGTTCACATGCTAGTCAGAACTAGGAAACTCTGACATGTCCGACTTGATACCTGGTTGTAGTTATACACATGCCGCGTTCAACCTCACACTGCTTCAGCTTAGGAGGCAACTGTGATAATGTGTATAAACTAGCTACATTGCCATACTGTTTGCGTATTGCTAATACTGCTAGCTAACTGACTATTGTTAAAAGTAACGTTAACACCTGTGGTAACAACTAACTAACGTTTGTTATCATCGCCATGCAAGAAGACAAACATAAATAAACCCACCAATAACCACTGCAAATAAGTACCATGCAGATCAAAATATATTAACTTAATTACTCAGATAGCTACAGTAGTAGCCGAACAGACTCTAAAGCTTGCCCAAGAATGTTAGCGTCTATGGATGGGGTACTGTACATCTCGTGAGCCAGCTTTCTGATTACATGTGCCTGGCGAATCAGTGAGCTAGCTAGCAAAATAGTAGGCCCACCGAAGTTAGATAACTGAAGGAGGAGTGAACGCTCAGAACTGAATTTCCACAAAATAACACTAATTACCTGTGTGTTGGACTCCTTGTACATCCCTGTAAGAATACAGTTAATGAGGAAAATTCCTGCGAAGTGGAGTAGGTACCCTATCTTCCCAAAAGCACAGTGACCCCCGAGCCAGACAGGACGAGTCGAGGGTCGATTGAACTGTTGTGATCACGAGACAAGGCTGCGCCCACTTCTTCTTCTTTGTTGGGTTTTACGGCAGAATGAAAATAACAGATCCCAAAATACAAAAATGATGTGGATAAAAATACTCAAATTATACTGACTACCATGTCATCACTCAACAAGCTCCTTGCCTCTATGGTTAAAATCAATAATCCATGTCTGATCCCTACACAGGCTCAGGGGCCTGGGAGAGCGTCAAATCATCCCTGGCCATCCCTACTGCCTCTGATCTGGCAGAATCACTAAACACAAATGATTCGATTGTAAATTATATCTGAGTGTTGGAGTGTGCCCCTGACTATCCGTAAATACAAAACAAGAAAATTGTGCCGTCTGGTTTAATTAATATAAGCAATTTGAAATTACTTATACTTAAGAATATTTTTGCAATTACATGTACTTTTGATACTTTTACTCAAGTAGTATTTTACTGGGTGACTTTCCCTTTTACTTGAGTTATTTTCTATTAAGGTATCTTTACTTTTACTCAAGTATGACAATCGGGTACTTTTCCACCACTGGCTGTGAATTCCTGAAACCCCAGATACTTTACTGCAGCAGTCACAATAATATCCCATTTCTTTGACTTCCATGCTATTTGAGCAGTGCAGTTTATCACAGTTGTAATGAACTCCACAAAAAAATCCACTTTCTCTTAGTTGACAAACATTCACAATGGACTGTGGTGCATCCACAACCATCTATAAAACACTAGTTTCACTTTCTCAATTCTAACGACTTCATCAATTCACATGAAGATTATTTCAAGCACTTTCAGAAAACATTGACATTAGTGCGGAAACTTCAGTATAGCTGAGTCTGTTACTGGTGGAACATTGTTAGCTCCCTTTAATTGTGAAATAAATTAGTTTATTCGGAGCATTGCTTGAGTTAAGGCAAATGTAACCAACCTGGGCCTGGCTATTCTGTTGTTGAAGGCCCGGAGCCAGGAGCGCACAGAGTCCATATCTATGACAGCTGTCTCTCAATTGACTTCAAAGAGTGAATTAATTCTAAACAATAACTCTTCCAGTCAGCCCTTCTATAATACAACCATGATACATCGCAGCCTTTTGCTATGTGACTGTCACGTGAACTCAGTTCATAGTCATCCTTGACTGCCTCAAAGGAAATGAGTCATATGGGTTAATGATTCCGTGCTTTCAACTATTGACTGTTGAGTGGTTTGTAGTTGTTCTTTATAGTATACAGTCTATGGGCCCATTACCAAACACATCAGGTGAGTATAGACGGGCTGCATAAACAAAGACCAAACCTTTTTTGACTAATTTTAAACACAGTGGAAAGCATGATTATTTTAGTTAGTAACAGTATGATGTGTTTTATAGTGTATAAAAGGGGAATGCCGAAACTGCGCAATGCACACACTGTATTTGCAGACTCAAGCACAACCAGCTGGTGGGGTAGAGAGGGATTCTGAGCCCATCACTTTGAATAAGAAATAGTGTGATCTAAATTTGGCCCATAAACGGGTCACTTATTTAGAGGTGCTCTTCGTAACAGTATCAGTCTATTTTATCACAGAATTCAGTGCTAGTTTATGACATACAATGATGGTCATTGTTGACAAGTGAACTTCATATATCCTTTTACAGATTCTCATCTTGAAAGGCCTCCAATGCAAAACTTTGGATCCCTTGGAAAGGACTGTGCATCTCTCCTCTGATGAAAGGGCTGTGGACCGCTGCCCTAATGAAAGGGCTGTGGATCTCTCCTCTGATGAAAGGGCTGTGGACCTCTGTTCTGATGAAAGGGCTGTGGATCTCTGTTCTGATGAAAGGGCTGTGGACCTCTGTTCTGATGAAAGGGCTGTGGATCTCTGTTCTGA
Organism: Oncorhynchus clarkii lewisi; assembly: GCF_045791955.1. NCBI lineage: Eukaryota > Metazoa > Chordata > Actinopteri > Salmoniformes > Salmonidae > Oncorhynchus > Oncorhynchus clarkii. The sequence goes on along the minus strand of NC_092168.1, from coordinate 38,131,162 downwards.
TGAAAGGGCTGTGGATCTCTGTTCTGATGAAAGGGCTGTGGACCTCTGTTCTGATGAAAGGGCTGTGGACCTCTGTTCTGATGAAAGGGCTGTGGACTGTTCTCTGTTCTGATGAAAGGGCTGTGGACCTCTGTTCTGATGAAAGGGCTGTGGACCTCTGATGAAAGGGCTGTGGATCTCTGTGAAAGGGCTGTGGACCTCTCTGATGAAAGGGCTGTGGACCTCTGATGAAAGGGCTGTGGACCTCTGTTCTGATGAAAGGGCTGTGGACCTCTGTTCTGATGAAAGGGCTGTGGACCTCTGTTCTGATGAAAGGGCTGTGGATCTCTCATCTGGTGAAAGGGCTGTGGATCTCTGTTCTGATGAAAGGGCTGTGGACCTCTGTTCTGATGAAAGGGCTGTGGACCTCTGTTCTGATGAAAGGGCTGTGGACCTCTGTTCTGATGAAAGGGATGTGGACCTCTGTTCTGATGAAAGGGCTGTGGACCTCTGTTCTGATGAAAGGGCTGTGGACCTCTGCTCTGATGAAAGGGCTGTGGATCTCTGTTCCGATGAAAGGGCTGTGGACCTCTGTTCTGATGAAAGGGCTGTGGACCTCTGTTCTGATGAAAGGGCTGTGGACCTCTGTTCTGATGAAAGGGATGTGGACCTCTGTTCTAATGAAAGGGATGTGGACCTCTACTCTGATGAAAGGGATGTGGACCTCTGGTCTGATGAAAGGGATGTGGACCTCTGCTCTGATGAAAGGGCTGTGGACCTCTGCTCTGATGAAAGGGATGTGGACCTCTGCTCTGATGAAAGGCTGTGGATCTCTGTTCTGATGAAAGGGCTGTGGACCTCTGTTCTGATGAAAGGGCTGTGGACCTCTGTTCTGATGAAAGGGCTGTGGATCTCTCCTCTGATGAAAGGGCTGTGGATCTCTGTTCTGATGAAAGGGATGTGGACCTCTGTTCTGATGAAAGGGCTGTGGATCTCTCCTCTGATGAAAGTGCTGTGGATCTCTCCTCTGATGAAAGGGCTGTGGATCTCTGTTCTGATGAAAGGGCTGTGGACCTCTGTTCTGATGAAAGGGCTGTGGATCTCTCCTCTGATGAAAGGGCTGTGGATCTCTGTTCTGATGAAAGGGCTGTGGACCTCTGTTCTGATGAAAGGGCTGTGGACCTCTGTTCTGATGAAAGGGCTGTGGACCTCTGTTCTGATGAAAGGGCTGTGGAAAGGCTGTGGATCTCTGTTCTGATGAAAGGGATGTGGACCTCTGTCTCTGATGAAAGGGCTGTGGACCTCTGATGAAAGGGCTGTGGATCTCTGTTCTGATGAAAGGGCTGTGGACCTCTGCTCTGATGAAAGGGCTGTGGACCTCTGCTCTGATGAAAGGGCTGTGGATCTCTGTTCCGATGAAAGGGCTGTGGACCTCTGTTCTGATGAAAGGGCTGTGGACCTCTGTTCTGATGAAAGGGATGTGGACCTCTGCTCTGATGAAAGGGATGTGGACCTCTGCTCTGATGAAAGGGCTGTGGACCTCTGCTCTGATGAAAGGGATGTGGACCTCTGTTCTGATGAAAGGGCTGTGGACCTCCGTTCTGATGAAAGAGATGTGGACCTCTGTTCTAATGAAAGGGATGTGGACCTCTGTTCTGATGAAAGGGCTGTGGACCTCTGTTCTGATGAAAGAGATGTGGACCTCAAATCAAATCAAATCAAATCAAATTTTATTTGTCACATACACATGGTTAGCAGATGTTAATGCGAGTGTAGCGAAATGCTTGTGCTTCTAGTTCCGACAATGCAGTAATAACAAGTAATCTAACTAACAATTCCAAAACTACTGTCTTGTACACAGTGTAAGGGGATAAAGAATATGTACATAAGGATATATGAATGAGTGATGGTACAGAGCAGCATAGGCAAGATACAGTAGATGGTATCGAGTACAGTATGTACAAATGAGATGAGTATGTAAACAAAGTGGCATAGTTTAAAGTGGCTAGTGATACATGTATTACATAAGGATACAGTCGATGATATAGAGTACAGTATATACGTATGCATATGAGATGAATAATGTAGGGTAAGTAACATTATATAAGGTAGCATTGTTTAAAGTGGCTAGTGATATATTTACATCATTTCCCATCAATTCCCATTATTAAAGTGGCTGGAGTTGAGTCAGTGTCAGTGTGTTGGCAGCAGCCACTCAGTGTTAGTGGTGGCTGTTTAACAGTCTGATGGCCTTGAGATAGAAGCTGTTTTTCAGTCTCTCGGTCCCAGCTTTGATGCACCTGTACTGACCTCGCCTTCTGGATGATAGCGGGGTGAACAGGCAGTGGCTCGGGTGGTTGATGTCCTTGATGATCTTTAAGGCCTTCCTGTGACATCGGGTGGTGTAGGTGTCCTGGAGGGCAGGTAGTTTGCCCCCGGTGATGCGTTGTGCAGACCTCACTACCCTCTGGAGAGCCTTACGGTTGAGGGCGGTGCATTTGCCATACCAGGCGGTGATACAGCCCGCCAGGATGCTCTCAATTGTGCATCTGTAGAAGTTTGTGAGTGCTTTTGGTGACAAGCCGAATTTCTTCAGCCTCCTGAGGTTGAAGAGGCGCTGCTGCGCCTTCTCCACGATGCTGTCTGTGTGAGTGGACCAATTCAGTTTGTCTGTGATGTGTATGCCGAGGAACTTAAAACTTGCTACCCTCTCCACTACTGTTCCATCGATGTGGATAGGGGGGTGTTCCCTCTGCTGTTTCCTGAAGTCCACAATTATCTCCTTAGTTTTGTTGACGTTGAGTGTGAGGTTATTTTCCTGACACCACACTCCGAGGGCCCTCACCTCCTCCCTGTAGGCCGTCTCGTCGTTGTTGGTAATCAAGCCTACCACTGTTGTGTCGTCCGCAAACTTGATGATTGAGTTGGAGGCGTGCGTGGCCACGCAGTCGTGGGTGAACAGGGAGTACAGGAGAGGGCTCAGAACGCACCCTTGTGGGGCCCCAGTGTTGAGGATCAGCGGGGAGGAGATGTTGTTGCCTACCCTCACCACCTGAGGGCGGCCCGTCAGGAAGTCCAGTACCCAGTTGCACAGGGCGGGGTCGAGACCCAGGGTCTCGAGCTTGATGACGAACTTGGAGGGTACTATGGTGTTGAATGCCGAGCTGTAGTCGATGAACAGCATTCTCACATAGGTATTCCTCTTGTCCAGATGGGTTAGGGCAGTGTGCAGTGTGGTTGAGATTGCATCGTCTGTGGACCTATTTGGGCGGTAAGCAAATTGGAGTGGGTCTAGGGCAGTGGTTCTTAACCTTGTTGGAGGTACTGAACCCCACCAGTTTCATATGCGCATTCACCGAACCCTTCTTATTTGAAAAAAAAAATCAAATTCAAAACATAGGTATATATTTGACTGGTGCACAAAATGAACTGTGCATCAACATCACTGTGTTCAAAGAACAAAATCATCAAAACATTTTCACACAGATGATCATTTTCACACAAAAACAAAAACATAATAATGAATATTTACTGCAAATCAGTGTGACTTCTGCTGTTGCCTTTCAGAGACCAGTTCAGAAATGCGCGGCTTCACCTTGGCAAGTGCCACTCTCATGTCATTTTCACAACAAAGTCTGTTCCTTTTCTTCGTTTTTATGTCCAGCATCCTCGAAAAGGATTGCTCGCAAAGATATGTTGTAACAAACGGTATGAAAATCTCCAGAGCTTTCTTAGCAATAACAGGGTACGTTACCATTTGTTGACACCAAAACGTTGAAAGCGTTGTTGTTCTGAAGAGTTGCTGTTGAACCTGGCTCTGATTGTTGTCTTTGAAGAAGTCATCCACAAGTTTCTTCACATCGGCTGCCTTAGTTGTTGTTGTAAGAGGCTTACAAAATAAAAATTCTTCCTTTATCTCATCGTCTTTCACATAGCGCACGAATACAGCAAGCTGGCTTAGATTGGAAACGTCTGTGGTCTCGTCGAGTTGAAGGCTGAATTTTGCCGGGCTTGAAATCAGATCTGCAACTACTTGAGCCAAGATGTCTTTGCTCATGTCCTCTATTCTGCCGCTGATGGTGTCATTTGAAAGAGGAATTTGGGATAACTTAACTTCGGCCTCTTTTCCCAGCATGATATTCGCCATCTTCAACGCAGCTGGTTTTATGAGTGTTTCACCAATGGTGTGTGGTTTGCCCTGCTTTGCGATCAGGTAAGCAACTTCGTACGATGCTGTGAAGATCGGTTTGTTGATGGGTACAAAGCCGAAAACAGGCAGAGTAGCCTTTTCATCGAATCTGGCTCTCTTCACCTTGAATTCAGCGAGCGTTGTGTTCTTGTATTTTCCATCTCCATGCAGCTTAAGGAAGTGTTCTCTTAGTTTTGCCGGTGCTAGACTAGAATTGCTCAACTTGGCATTGCAAATCATGCAGTTAGGACACTGACTCCCATCACGTTCGGTTATACATGTAAATCCATATTGTACATATTCGTCCGACCACTTTATTTTTTTGCTCGACATAGTAAGTATGAAGGGATTAAAATATTAAGAAAGAAATCACAAGTCGACTACTGAGCGCACCAAATTCCCTGCGCGATGTAGCGTGATCACCTGCAGCCAATGATGGCCAAGCGGAGCGTGTCATCACGAATCATATTCATCGAATGTGTGTCTTGACCTCCGCCGAACCCCTGAGACTGACTCACCGAACCCCTGGGGTTCGATCGAACCCAGGTTAAGAACCACTGGTCTAGGGTGTCAGGTAGGGTGGAGGTGATATGGTCCTTGACTAGTCTCTCAAAGCACTTCATGATGACGGATGTGAGTGCTACGGGGCGGTAGTCGTTTAGCTCAGTTACCTTAGCTTTCTTGGGAACAGGAACAATGGTGGCCCTCTTGAAGCATGTGGGAACAGCAGACTGGTATAGGGATTGATTGAATATGTCCGTAAACACACCGGCCAGCTGGTCTGCGCATGCTCTGAGGGCGCGGCTGGGGATGCCGTCTGGGCCTGCAGCCTTGCGAGGGTTAACACGTTTAAATGTCTTACTCACCTCGGCTGCAGTGAAGGAGAGACCACATGTTTTCGTTGCAGGCCGTGTCAGTGGCACTGTATTGTCCTCAAAGCGGGCAAAAAAGTTATTTAGTCTGCCTGGGAGCAAGACATCCTGGTCCGTGACTGGGCTGGATTTCTTCCTGTAGTCCGTGATTGACTGTAGACCCTGCCACATGCCTCTTGTGTCTGAGCCGATGAATTGAGATTCTACTTTGTCTCTGTACTGGCGCTTAGCTTGTTTGATAGCCTTGCGGAGGGAATAGCTGCACTGTTTGTATTCGGTCATGTTACCAGACACCTTGCCCTGATTAAAAGCAGTGGTTCGCGCTTTCAGTTTCACACGAATGCTGCCATCAATCCACGGTTTCTGGTTAGGGAATGTTTTAATCGTTGCTATGGGAACGACATCTTCAACGCACGTTCTAATGAACTCGCACACCGAATCAGCGTATTCGTCAATGTTGTTATCTGACGCAATACGAAACATCTCCCAGTCCACGTGACGGAAGCAGTCTTGGAGTGTGGAGTCAGCTTGGTCGGACCAGCGTTGGACAGACCTCAGCGTGGGAGCCTCTTGTTTTAGTTTCTGTCTGTAGGCAGGGATCAACAAAATGGAGTCGTGGTCAGCTTTTCCGAAAGGGGGGCGGGGCAGGGCCTTATATGCGTCGCGGAAGTTAGAGTAACAATGATCCAAGGTCTTTCCACCCCTGGTTGCGCAATCGATATGCTGATAAAATTTAGGGAGTCTTGTTTTCAGATTAGCCTTGTTAAAATCCCCAGCTACAATGAATGCAGCCTCCGGATAAATCGTTTCCAGTTTGCAGAGAGTTAAATAAAGTTTGTTCAGAGCCATCGATGTGTCTGCTTGGGGGGGGATATATACGGCTGTGATTATAATCAAAGAGTATTCTCTTGGTAGATAATGCGGTCTACATTTGATTGTGAGGAATTCTAAATCAGGTGAACAGAAGGATTTGAGTTCCTGTATGTTTCTTTCATCACACCATGTCACGTTGGCCATGAGGCATACGCCCCCGCCCCTCTTCTTACCAGAAAGATGTTTGTTTCTGTCAGCGCGATGCGTGGAGAAACCCGTTGGCTGCACCGCTTCGGATAGAGTCTCTCCAGTGAGCCATGTTTCAGTGAAGCAAAGGACGTTACCTCTGCTCTGATGAAAGGGCTGTGGACCTCTGTTCTGATGAAAGGGATGTGGACCTCTTTTCCAATGAAAGGGATGTGGGCCTCTGCTCTGATGAAAGGGATGTGGACCTCTGCTCTGATGAAAGGGATGTGGACCTATGCTCTGATGAAAGGGATGTGGACCTCTGTTCTGATGAAAATGTAAGTCGTCTTTCAGCATTAAGGGAAAGGGAAAGGGGGATACCTAGTCCGTTGTACAACTGAATGCCTTCATCTGAAATGTGTCTTCCGCATTTAACCCAACTCCTCTGAATCAGAGAGGTGCAGGGGTCTACTTAATCGACATCCACGTCTGGTTATTGACAATTTTAAGAACTCACCTTTATTATTATCTTACAGAAAGCATGAATAAGATGGAGCAGCCAGTGGACAATACTTTGAAATCATCCCAAAAGAGAACATCCCAATAGTTCAGTAGCCTAAACGATGAGTGGTCAAGGATTTATTTCAACACTGGACTTGACTCTATCCCAGCAGTCTTGCCCTCCATTGTCTCCACAACTAATAATCTACAGCCCTCTGGTGCTGATAAAGTTTTGGATCATCCAAACAGCTTAAAGATGGAGACCACATTGGAGAAGCTGAGAAGACCACCATCAACAATGACACAGAGATGGAGATAGCTACTGGGGACAGCACTGCTGAAATCGTCACTTTGGAGACAAAGCCCAAGAAAACTGATAGGCCGAAAGAGCTGAAGACAAAAATCCCTTGTCTATTAGCAAAGGTTGGAAATAAGGACGGTGGCCGGGTTGGTGAGAATCTAGAGGTGAAGATGCGACGTCTTCCACAACGCCACGACACATGGACAACCCTACAGTGGAGAATGTAGAACACAGAGAAGAGGGTGTCATAAAGAACTCAGCCAGAGAGACAGAACCACTTGCTGTCTGCAGAAGGACTCATGTCTCCTCACACATCACCAAACAAAGAAAACCCACCAGAGAATCCCATAAAACAACACAAAAATGTTACAAAAAACTTTTGACCCAAGAACAACTTTTGTAGTCCTTCTCCAATCCAAATCCCATCGTAGTGTCTCACCTGACCCATTTCATGATTACCTTTTCGATTATCCTGAAGCTCAGAACTTTGTATTTAAATTAGACAGGGCAAACCCATTGGTCGTAGATGCCGCAGGGCACTAAAACTAAAGCTAAAGGTCACAAAAACTAAAGCTAAAGGTCGAAAGACTTTTGTGATATCACATATTGTGATTTCAAATGAGTCCACATCTAGAAAGGGCAAGAAAGCATTCAGAGAAAGCAGTAAGACTAAAGCACAGCCTGTCATGGTGGACCATGAATTGCATATTGAGGCAGAAGATGATGCATTCATTCTGTCTCGGTCTATCATGGAAGAGGAGTCTCATTCTACTAAAGGGTGCACAGCCTATGTAGACATGGATGGTACCCTGCCTGAATCCGGGGACACATCCTGCTCTTCCAGTGCTGCGAGACAGTCCACATCCCGGAGCAGTAAGAGACCTACCACAGTGAAGGGGACGTTTGTAGTCTCGGTGAACAGGGACACATCCTGCTCTTCCAGTGCTGCGAGACAGACATTCTTTGTCCAGTGAGGCTATGGAGAGCCAGGGTAGTACATATGGAGCTTTGTCCATTGAGGCTATGGAGAGCCAGGGTAGTACATATGGAGCTATTGCAACACAAAATGCAGAAGTGCAGCCGGTGGCGGAGCCCAACGTGTTGCAAGTCGTCACACACTCTGCCACTGAGGACAGCAGTGGAGCTTATGAAAGTATGTCTACATTTTGAGGCCCTCAGTCCAGACTTCAAAGGCAGCAGGTTTTAGCACCAGTCCAACCAGGGCCATAAAACCATAAGCAGAGACACTTTTGTGATGCCTACTAGTTTTAATGAATCCATGATGATTGTGTCAAACAGCTGGACAACTAATGTATGGACTGCTGAGACCCACACAGCCTGATGGTCACAGCGGTGAGGCAGTACGTTAGAACCTAAGGGAGCTGCTCATCGACGAGAGGACTCCGTGGGAATCCATTGATGTTACCTGCACCAATGAGATTGGATTTGACACTCCAGCCTCCAGCCCTAAAACGGTTGCTTCTTCTGCTCACAAGGTTGCTGTAGATTAAGAAGAGTGGGTTGAGGTTATGCCTCACACCAACTGTACTAATAAAAAGAGACTGATCGGACCGGTAAACAGGGAGCTGTTGTTAGCTACAAGGAGCCACCCATCAACTGGTGGGAACTGCTCTGTACAAGCAACTAGGCGTAGCTTGCTTAGTCTCATACATGGGGGTTTATTAGAGAACAGAATCCAAAACACTCTTATTCATTCTTATCTCATATCAACGTGCTAAGTAATAATCAATAACTTGATTATAGAATGTTCTTCTTTCAGCAAAATGAGACGTGGAGACAAGTTCTCAGACACTAAGTTCCTGAGTTCTCCCATTTTTAAAGAGAACAAGAAGAAAAAACTATAGAAAAGGTACACACAGTTTGGAGAGCCTTCATTTCTGTTAGTTGACTGATGGAAATGTTATTTCATTTATTATTAGAGATGTTTCTAGTACTTGTTTTGTTTCCCCCTATGTTTTAAAATATATTTTTTAAATGTCCTTTGTTGATTTATCAGCCCCTTTTATTATATTAATGAAGGAATGAATACTTCAAAAAGCCAACATGTAGATGTATAGTTTGATAATGTTTTTTAATGACTTGGGTCAATTAGCTATTGCATGGGTGTTCAACTCATCCTTAGGTGACAGACTGTACCATCCAGCTAATTCACTGTATGGCTGTGTCATATTATGGTTAAGTGATGACCAATGCACCTCTCCTTTTGTTTCTAACATAATCTGGACCCGTGATGTTGGAGTTACTGACTGGGAGACCCTGTTTGAATTATTCAGAGTAGGCTGTTCAGCTGAGAGGATCGTGGTTTTATGTCTGCTCCCCTCTGCCTCTACTGTACACAGCCTTCCTACAGACAGGTGTGTTTTTAGGGTTTACTTGAAAGGTTGTTTGTGAATTTGTGCTACACTGCTATTTGGAGTAGTACTGCTATTCTTGGGTGTGTCCATTGCCGAGAATCCAGAATTTTGTATGTGTGTGGTGAGTACCGATTGCTTTACAATTAACGTCTTTCTTTGTAACAAATGTGGATTGAATGCATTGCTTAGAACGCCAATTTGATCATATCATTCCGGATTCGAATAAGATCCTATTTTACCAGGCACAGGCTACATAAAATATTACGTAAATCAACTGTGACCTACTTAGGTCAACATCTGATTTTGAAGATGAGTCGTGGAAAAAGGTTGCGAGGCCAAGGTTATAAATAAAACCTTGTTTGACTTTGTTGTTCCCTGTAGTGGAGTGGGTAGCCCAGGGTATAATGTGCAGTACCCCAACCTTCTTGAAAGAGAAGCAATGATCCTCTCCTCCTTCGCTGGGATGATCCTGGTGAGTAGCCGGGGAACTGAGGAAGACAGCATGCCAGGGGCTTGGGAGTCTAACACGGTTCAGTCTGTTGTGTCAACGACCCTTAGACCTTTCCATTGTTACTTAAAGTACGATTTACCAGTTTCCAAAGAGGCGTTTGGCAGAGTTGGGGAGTCTACTACCACGGCTCAGTCCATAGTGTCAATGGTTCTGGGGCTGTTGGAACTGAATATGATGGTTGTCTGTTGTATTTAATATGAGCTTTAGGTTAACCTCCTCCCTCGTAACTACACAGTGAATCGCCAGTCTCCATAGCCTTGCTACTCTGCGGCTAAACTTTGACTTAAGTCAGGTGCAACAGTATATACTTTATATTTCAAACTGGGCAGCATTACCTAGTCCATGACCTTTCCCCTGGGTTGACTATGTAATTGGCCCTTTAGGGCTACTGTGATTTAACTGTTACTAACTATATTCCCCCTCTGCTCTAACCTCTGTTCTGCTGTCCTCTCTGATCCAGAATAGCTTGCCTGTAGAAGACATTCTAGCTCTCTACAGCACCAAACCGTCTGCCGCTTACCTCCACCAGCATTCCAAGGTAGACTGAGTTAAGAATGCTGCACATTTCTCTCTCCTAGTGTTAGACTAGCCTACTTCTAGTAGAGCCTACTCCTAGTATAGCCTACTCCTAATATAGCCTACTCCTAGTACAGCCTATTCCTAGTAGAGCCTATTCCTAGTAGAGCCTATTCCCAATAGAGCCTACTTCTAGTATAGCTTACTTCTAGTATAGCCTACTTATAGTAGAGCCTATTCCTAGTATTGCCTACTCCTGGTATAGTTTAATCGTGCAGCCTAGACATGTAGCCTAATCCTAGCATAGCCTAATTTTATAGCCTAGTATACCCTAATCTTATAGCGTAGTACAGCCTAATCGTATAGCCTCATTTTAAAGCATAGTATATCCTAATCTCACAGCCTAGTATAGCCTAATCTTATAGCCTAGTATAGCCTAATCGTATAGCCTAGTATAGCCTAATCTTAAAGCCTAGTATAGCCTAATCGTATAGCCTAGTATAGCCTAATCTTGTAGCCTAGTATAGCCTAATCGTATAGCCTAGTATAGCCTAATCGTATAGCCTAGTATAGCCTAATCGTATAGCCTAGTATAGCCTAATCTTACAGCCTAGTATAGCCTAATCGTATAGCCTAATCTTATAGCCTAATCGTATAGCCTAGTATAGCCCAATCTTATAGCCTAATTTTATAGCCTAGTATAGCCTAATCCTATAGCCTAATTTTATAGCCTAGTATAGCCTAATCTTATAGCCTAATCTTATAGCCTAGTATAGCCTAATCATATAGCCTAATCATATAGCCTAATCTTATAGCCTAATCTTATAGCCTAATTTTATAGCCTAATCTTATAGCCTAGTATAGCCTAATCTAATCAGGCGGGTAGTCTAGTGGTTAGAGCGTTGGGCTAGGAACCGAAAGGTTGCAAGTTCAAATCCCCAAGCTGACAAGGTACAAATCTGTCGTTCTGCAGTTAACCCACTAGGCTGTCATTGAAAATAAGAATTTGTTCTTAACTGACCTGCCTAGTTAAATAAAGTTTTAATATTTTTTTTTTTTAAAATTTTGCACGCCCAATTTTTCAGTTTTTGATTTGTTAAAAAAGTTTGAAATATCCAATAAATGTCGTTCCACTTCATGATTGTGTCCCACTTGTTGTTGATTCTTCACAAAAAAATACAGTTTTATATCTTTATGTTTGAAGCCTGAAATGTGGCAAAAGGTAGCAAAGTTCAAAGGGGCCGAATACTTTCGCAAGGCACTGTATGTCATGTAAAGAGCAGGTGTTCCTAAAGTTTTGTACACTCAGTTTAGTTTCATATTGGAGACATTGACCTCTTCAAAACTACACACCTCCCCTTTGACCTCTTGAGGACCACACCTCCCCCTTTACTTTTAGGACCAAAAATCTCCCTTTTGACCTTCAGGACCACATTCCTCCCTTTTGACCTTCAGGACCACACACCTCCCCTTTGACCTTTAGGACCACACACCTCCCCTTTGACCTTTATGACCACACACCTCCCCTTTGACCTTTATGACCACACACCTCCCCTTTGACCTTCAGGACCACACAAGGACACTAAGTGCAACAGTTTACTGGGTATTACAATATGGCACATGCAGAGTCTGCAATTCATGTCCACTATATATGTGACAGGTAGAGTCTTCAAAGAGTTGGGCAGGTCACACCATCAAGGCACAACCAGCCCAGCTCCCATGGGGAAGGTAAGGCTTCAAAACAGCTGTGAGGAATAACAGAGTAGGATATTAAAAATGGTGCTGATGGTGATGTCAATTTCAGGCATTCCCATTGAATTCATGTGGTCAGTTTGTTCTCTCATATTCTTGTACCATCGTTGATGAGGATGAAAAGGATGAAGTTTATCCTTGATAAATGATTCACTGTATCAATCATTGACTACATGGAATTGTTTTAAGAAGGTCAGACCAACAATAATTTAGCTATTTGGTTTTGAATTGTAAGACCTCTTGAAGTATAAAAAAATACATATAAAAAACTATTTGATGTAAAAAAATTATTTGACCTTACTGCTGTTAGTCCATGCAAACACATCGAATGTATAATAGATTCAGTACATGGAAAACAGATAGTCCCCCCCAAAAAATCTAAAGTGAGTTTGTTCTGAATTGTCTGTTCTATATCAGGATACATTTGTTTATTTTGTCTACATGTATTTAACCCCTTATTTTCGGAACTAAAAAGTGTCAATATATCCTTTTCAACTGGTACCAGGGGACCTTCAGATGCAGTCTGTGGGTGTCCTAGAGCAAAACATCCAACATGTACGTGTTGGTAGTGGGTAGTCCAAACTTTTCGGACACTACAGACAGAAGTTGTCAGATCGGCTGTACTGACTTCAGACGAGTCCCACCATTCGGACACTACAGACGATCTTGTGAGAAGACCGATTTCAGGATGTTTCATGGTCTGACAAACAATGCTCTAGCTCTGTCACATTTCACTGCAGATGCGAAAGTGAGATATCGGCAAACGCGGTGGATTGAGACCCATCCAATGCAAAAAAAAGATAAATAAGTTGTTTTGTACGCTAATTAGATTTAAACAGGGGGGGAAGCATTTCAACCTTATGGGTTTATAACAACATGATATCAACTTTATGCCTAGATCATCATCTTTGAAGACAATAACTATGGTGGCCGTCATTTGAGTGCAGTGGGGACTTCACAGACATGCTCGTTCTACTCAGCCGGTGTAACTCCATCAAGGTGACATGTAGATGCTTCATGATAGGAGAAGCCCAACTACACTGGCCACCAGTACTACCTGTGTCCAGGAGAGTAGCCTGACTACCATCGTTGGATGAGCATCAATGACAAACTCTTGCCACATCATTCCCTTGGTGAGCTCACTGTTTGTTTGACTGCCCTTGCGAAAAAAATAAGTTAACAAATGTACAAACAGTTTATGAAAAGTTAATAAATGTATATTTATAAACAGTTTATGAAAAGTTAATACATTTTCAGTTCACTTTTTCCCGAACTAAAAGCAAAAAATTTACTGGTTATTTCACTTTCAAATAGTACATTCAGAAAGTATAAATATTTTCGCTATAAAAGTATTTTCAGGTACAGTACCAGTTAGAAGTTTGAACACACCTACTCATTCAAGGGTTTTTCTTTATTTTTACTATTTTCTACATTGTAGAATAATAGTGAAGACATCAAAACTATAAAATAACACAAATGCCAAGAGTGTGCAAAGCTGTCATCAAGGCAGCTACTTTGAAGAATCTCAAATATAAAATATGTTTTGATTTGTTTAACAATTCTTTGGTTACTGCTGTGCATGATTCCATATGTGTTATTTCATAATTTTACTGTCTTCACTATTATTCTACAATGTAGAAAATAGTAAAAATATAGAAAAACCCTTGAATGAGTAGGTGTGTCCAAACTTCTGACTGGTACTATAGATATATAGTATACTCTGTATATTTCACTCTCAAAAAGTAAACTTGGAGCATTCTAAACTGGTGTGAGAGTTATGCCAATTATACAGATGTAGGATCTTAATTTGAGCCAGTTTGCTACAGCAGGAAAATAATCCTGGAGCAACAGGAAATTACATTTTTAGGGGTTGATACACTTTTCGTCAAGGCAAATCAAGTCTGGAATTTCACAGTGGAAATGACAAACTTTAGAAACCTTTTTAAACAGTAAGCTAGCATTTCCTGCTGTGCAGGAAAATGTGATCAAATTAAGATCCTACATCTGTACCAGTTGTGGAATTCTGGGTTAAGATGCTATTGGAAGATAATTGCTAAATTAATTAATAATTGTTTTATTCCTATGATTGAATGTTAGTTAGGGGCGGCAGGTAGCCTAGTGGTTAGAGCGTTGGGCCAGTAATTGAAAGGTTTCTAGATCGAATCCCTGAGCTGACAAGGTAAAAATCTGTCATTCAGCCCCTGAACAAGGCTGTTCCTAGGTTGTCATTGTAAATAAAAATGTGTTCTTAACTGACTTGCCTAGTTGTTGAAATATTTTTTTTTAAGTACATTTTTTATACGTTGGTGCAGGTGTGTGTGAGCAGGAGTGGGGGTGTAAAGATTTGTAATGGTCCTCTGATTATCAGATAAAGATAGAAGTTCTAAGATTGTAAGATTATAACAGCTGTTTTCACCTCTAATCAATAGCAGGTGCCTGGATCCTACAACATGCAACTGACTCTATGAGAGACTAGACTATTGTGGGCAGATGATGGATCTGGTGAACGACTGTCCCAACATAAAGGATCGTTTCCACATCAACAACTTTTTCTCTTGCAATGTGAAAGGAGGAAACTTGCTGTTCAACAACCACTCAAACTACCGGAGAAGGGGGTACCCTGTAATACCTGCGGTTACACACTCTTAGAAAAAAGGGTTCCAAAAGGGTTCTTCAGCTATCCCCATAGGAGAACCCTTTTCAGTTCCAGGTAAAACCCTTTTGGATTCCATGTAGAAACATCTGTGTAAAGGGTTTTACATTGAACCCAAAAGGGTTCTACCTGGAACCAAAAAGGGTTCTTCAAAGGGTTCTCCTACGGGGATAGCCGAAGAATCCTTTTAGGTTCTAGATAGCACCCTTTTTTCTTTGTGTGCAGGAAAATCAGAAAATGGGCCAGAAAGAGTGCTAGAATGGGTTCCATTCAATCAATCATGTACTACTGAACATACCCTGCTCTCAATTAATTGAACGCTGTGGCCAGCTCCTCTGTGGCTAGCCAGGACTCATGGTGGGACAATAACTCTTTGAATGTTCACCCCGGACATCAGGCTCAGTGATAGGATATACAAAATCATAAAGCCATAAGGGGGGGGACGACATCTTCCCTCTTTCTTTATACACGTCCTTGTTTTGTATGTCGTGTTTTGTATTTTGTATTATTTGTTCCTGTATGCTCTTTTATGGTTAGATAAGAATTGTATACCTGTCTTGTATACCACCTATACACCATTCTTGTAACGATTCTCCTCTTGTGAAGTAGAGGCGGACCAAAGCGCAGCGTGGTGGTTGTTCATTGTACTTTATTTACGACACTATACAAGAACAAACTAACGAAAAAACAAGAAACGTGAGAACTCAAAACCTAATACAGCCTATCTGGTGAACACTACACAAAGACAGGAACAATCACCCACAAACACACAGTGAAACCCAGGCTACCTAAGTATGATTCTCAATCAGAGACAACTAATGACACCTGCCTCTGATTGAGAACCATACTAGGCCGAAAACATAGAACTGCCCCAAAACATAGAAAAACAAACATAGACTGCCCACCCAACTCACGCCCTGACCATACTAAATAAATACAAAAACAAAGGAAATAGAGGTCAGAACGTGACAGTACCCCCCCCCCAAAGGTGCGGACTCCGGCCGCAAAACCTTGACCTATAGGGGAGGGTCTGGGTGGGCGTCTGTCCGCGGTGGCGGCTCTGGCGCGGGACGCGGACCCCACTTCGCCATTGTCTCAGTCCGCCTTATTGTCCGCCTCCGTGGCTTACTCACCATGCCCACCCCTCTCAATGACCCCACTGGACAGAGGGGCTGCTTGGGACAGAGGGGCAGCTTCTCGGGACAGAGGGACAGCTGCTCGGGACAGAGGGACAGCTGCTCGGGACAGAGGGACAGCTGCTCGGGACAGAGGGACAGCTGCTCCGGGCGGAGGGGCTCTAGCGGCCCCTGGCTGACTGGCGGCACTGGCGGCCCCTGGCTGACTGGCGGCCCCTGGCTGACTGGCGGCACTGGCGGCCCCTGGTTGACTGGCGGCACTGGCGGCCCCTGGCTGACTGGCGGCACTGGCGGCCCCTGGCTGACGGGCGGCACTGGCGGCCCCTGGCTGACGGGCGGCACTGGCGGCCCCTGGCTGACGGGCGGCACTGGCGGCCCCTGGCTGACGGGCGGCACTGGCGGCCCCTGGCTGACGGGCGGCACTGGCGGCCCCTGGCTGACGGGCGGCACTGGCGGCGCCGGGCAGACGGGCGGCGCTGGCGGCGCCGGGCAGACGGGCGGCGCTGGCGGCGTTGGGCAGACGGGCGGCGCTGGCGGCGTTGGGCAGACGGGCGGCGCTGGCGGCGTTGGGCAGACGGGCGGCACTGGCGGCGTTGGGCAGACGGGCGGCGCTGGCGGCGCTGGGCAGACGGGCGGCGCTGGCGGCGTTGGGCAGACGGGAAGCTCCGATGGCGCCGGGCAGACGGGAAGCTCCGGCAGAGGCGCCGGACAGGCGGGAGGCTCCGGCAGAGGCGCCGGACAGGCGGGAGGCTCCGGCAGAGGCGCCGGACAGGCGGGAGGCTCCGGCAGAGGCGCCGGACAGGCGGGAGGCTCCGGCAGAGGCGCCGGACAGGCGGGAGGCTCCGGCAGAGGCGCCGGACAGGCGGGAGGCTCCGGCAGAGGCGCCGGACAGGCGGGAGGCTCCGGCAGCGGCGCCGGACAGGCGGGAGGCTCCGGCAGCGGCGCCAGACAGGCGGGAGGCTCCGGCAGCGGCGCCAGACAGGCGGGAGGCTCCGGCAGCGGCGCCAGACAGGCGGGAGGCTCCGGCAGCGGCGCCAGACAGGCGGGAGGCTCCGGCAGCGGCGCCAGACAGGCGGGAGGCTCCGGCAGAGGCGCCAGACAGACGGGAGACTCCGGCAGCGCTGGAGAGGAGGAAGGCTCTGGTAGCGCCGGAGAGGCGGGAGACTCCGGCAGCGCTGGAGAGGAGGAAGGCTCTGGACGGATGGGCCGGAGAGACAGCCTGGTACGGGGAGCTGCCACCGGAGGGCTGGGGTGTGGAGGTGGTGACGGATAGACCGGGCCGTGCAGGCGCACTGGAGCTCTTGAGCACCGAGCCTGCCCAACCTTACCCGGTTGAATGGTCCCGGTCGCCCTGCCAGTGCGGCGAGGTGGAATAGCCCGCACTGGGCTATGCAGGCGAACCGGGGACACCGTGCGCAAGGCTGGTGCCATGTAAGCCGGCCCAAGGAGACGCACTGGAGACCAGATGCGTAGAGCTGGCTTCATGGCACTTGGCTCGATGCCCACTCTAGCCCGGCCGATACGCGGAGCTGGAATGTACCGCACCGGGCTGTGCACCCGCACTGGGGACACCGTGCGCTCCACAGCATAACACGGTGCCTGCCCGGTCTCTCTAGCCCCCCGGTAACCACAGGAAGTTGGCTCAGGTCTCCTACCTGGCGTAGCCATACTCCCTGTTAGCCCCCCCCCCAAGAAATTTTTGGGGCTGACTCCCGGGCTTCCATCCACGACGCCGCGCTGCCTCCTCATACCAGCGCCTCTCCGCTTTCGCCGCCTCCCGTTCTTCCTTGGGGCGGCGATATTCTCCTGGCTGAGCCCAAGGTCCTTTACCGTCTAATTCGTCCTCCCATGTCCATACCTCCTCGCGCTGCTCCTGCTGCTGCTTTCTCCTTTGCCCATTACCACACCGCTTGGTCCTGTTGTGGTGGGTGATTCTGTAACGATTCTCCTCTTGTGAAGTAGAGGCGGACCAAAGCGCAGCGTGGTGGTTGTTCATTGTACTTTATTTACGACACTATACAAGAACAAACTAACGAAAAAACAAGAAACGTGAGAACTCAAAACCTAATACAGCCTATCTGGTGAACACTACACAAAGACAGGAACAATCACCCACAAACACACAGTGAAACCCAGGCTACCTAAGTATGATTCTCAATCAGAGACAACTAATGACACCTGCCTCTGATTGAGAACCATACTAGGCCGAAAACATAGAACTGCCCCAAAACATAGAAAAACAAACATAGACTGCCCACCCAACTCACGCCCTGACCATACTAAATAAATACAAAAACAAAGGAAATAGAGGTCAGAACGTGACAATTCTTGTGTGTGTTTAATAAAAAATAATTGAAACAGAAAATCATAAAGCCATCTTGCTATCATTTGAGTGATACAATCGCTCAAGTTAAGAGATTGTATACCCCACCCTCACTGCACATGAATGGATCATCTCATTTCCTGTTCTTGGTATAAAACACAAACATGAAAGGATTGAGAAAGTGAAAATTAAATTAGAGAAGATGTGGAAACAAACCTGAACAACATGATGGGATTTAACAAATACCTAGAAGAGGAAACGCATTACAAAGCCGACAGTCAAAAATGATACTTTCAAATTGGAATATCTTCAGACAAAAACAATGTTCACAATGTTAAAATGCCTTTCATTGATGTGGCATGTTCATTTGAATAGATTCTTGAAAAAGGTAATAAAGTAATATTGACAAACCTATTGAATAGACCAATACTTATCAATGATGACTATATAATTTGATCACATGATGGTAGCAAGTCTCTGGGCCTATTCTTGACCAATGATACACTCTTAGAAATGAAGTACTGTCCCCACAGGAGAACCCTTTATGCTACTGTAAATTGATAATTACCATGTGTTTATTCTACAAAGATGCATAAACTAGGCTAAGTTCAAACAAATAGTATTATTTGTTAATTTCGTGGCTCGTGTATTGGCTCTCTAACATGTACTGTAGCTGACGACGACTGTATAATGAATATGGCGTTGATAGGTTTTGCTGATGCAGTGCAGTGAGTGTATCAGACTGGTATACAGTAGTGTTTTCGGAGAATTCTGATGAACATGAGGGATAGAACAATAACTGGTTACACACGGCCATTCATACATCAACAGACCCCGCACCATTGAAACATCATCACCATGACTGAGGGATATATTTGAATGACAATACTTTATGCTGTGCAATCACACAGCTGCCCTGTGTCTGTTATTTTTTTAAATAAAAGACAGTGCTGAACTGAGGGACATTGAGCACTGAGCTGTCACCCACATCCACCGCCAACATGACTATGGGAAAGGTAAGATAGAAGTCCATGGTTTTACAACTTTTCAGATGAAATCTAAACAATTTTACAATGATATTTTACAATATTTCATTGATTTCCCCTTAGTTTTACATGCACAGTTTCTACAAATAGATCAGATAATGCAATCAGTTTAGCAGACAGATCTCATGCAGTTTAGTAGTCCTGTAATTTTAGAGATAATGATATTCTGTGATGTGATTGTTTGCAGATAATCTTCTACGAGGACAGGAACTTCCAGGGTCGCTCTCATGAGTGTAACAGCGACTGTGCCGACCTGCACTCCTACTTCAACCGCTGCAACTCCCTCAGGGTTGAGAGCGGCTGCTTCATGGTCTACGAGCGCCCTAACTACATGGGAAACCAGTACTTCGTGAGGAGGGGAGAGTACCCCGATAACCAGCGAATGATTGGCATCAACGACTGCATCAGGTCCTGCCGTATGATCCCCATGGTGAGTAACAAGGTTTGAAATGCATCTACAGTTGTACAGTTGCCAAGGCAGCAGCTACTCTTCCAGCTATATACCATTTAAAACATTACATTTCATAACACTTTTCACAACACACTAAGCTGAAGGAAAGTCATCGTTTTTCACTGAATGATTTAAATATCTGTAATACATTTTCTATTCTTTATAGTAGAGCCAAAGTCATAACCAGATACATTTGAATGCTGCAATTATATTGAACATTTATTTTATTGATTAATTTTGATAGACTAGGATGTGCGTAAATGAGCTACCTGCATATAACATGTAGCTGCCATGAGATAAATCAGTCATACATGTGTTGAATATAACATACATCTAAATTTCAACTAAAGCCTCAGCAACATTTACCTCTAAATGTACCATTATATTTAATTAAATGTAAGAAATATACAAATTGAGTATACAGAAACCATATAATATCTATGTAATGACCATGTTACTATGTAATGACTATGTAATGACTATTCAGTAACCATGAGGTAACTATGTAATAACTATGCAGTAACCATGTAGTAACTATGTAATAACTATGCAGTAACCATGTAGTAACTATGTAATAACTATGTAGTAACTATGTAATAACTATGCAGTAACCATGTAGTAACTATGTAATAACTATGCAGTAACCATGTAGTAACTATGTAATAACTATGTAATAACTATGCAGTAACCATGTAGTAACTATGTAATAACTATGTAATAACTATGCAGTAACCATGTAGTAACTATGTAGTAACTATGTAATAACTATGTAATAACTATGCAGTAACCATGTAGTAACTATGTAATAACTATGCAGTAACCATGTAGTAACTATGTAATAACTATGCAGTAACCATGTAGTAACTATGTAATAATTTTGTAATGACTATGTAACACCTGTTTGATCCCGTTACAGCACCGCGGCAACTACAAAATGAGAATGTACGATCGTCCTGACATGGGCGGCCAGATGAACGAGCTGAGCGACGACTGCCCCAATGTCCAGGACCGTTTCCGTATGTCCGACATCAACTCCTGCAACGTGATGGACGGCCACTGGCTGATGTACGACCAGCCCAACTACAAGGGAAGGCAGTACTATGTGAGGCCCGGTGAGTACAGGAGGTTCAGCGACTGGGGAGGCCAGAGCCCCAAGATCGGCTCCCTCAGAAGGATCACCGACTTCAACTAAACCACAGCGCCATTTTAAACTATCAACTGTCACTCTGTCCACAATAAACTTTGATTCGTAATCAAAAACCTTTTCTGTTTCTTCTCATCTTTTCATTGAGATTGGTATATTCTCAAAACTCAATCCCATTGCTTGAGTCCCTCACTGGTGACAATTCACACAAAGTTTGCTGATTTCAATAAATCTCTTTACGCAGTCTTTATTGGTAGAGCATTTGAGATATATAATTGATCTTGTTCTACAGTAGGCTCTAGATATCTAAATCCTACACAAATAATTACAGCACCACAACCATTTATGTTCCATGTTGGATATCAAAACACCTAATCATTACTAGAATATTTGTTTGTTCTGATAACTCATGTCAAAAAGTACAGATTGATCACTAAACCCCACATTATATGTGAGAAAAATGCATTTATTGGCAAAAGAATGCAAGCAGACAAAGCGTGAGCCGCTCTCTCCCTGTTTTGGGGCCCATAAGGGATTAGCCAGCTGTTCATGTATTGTGGTTGAATTTATCCGTACCATGATGCTAAAAGAAGTAGACTCTATGCAGTAGTTCTGACTGGAGAACGTAGTGAATTTGAGGCATCACATCAATAACGGTGAGTGCACCTGTAAATCCTACATTCACATTCATAGTTGCAGTCACATTGGCCTACTGGAATACAATTATTATTCAATATGAATATGAATATGAATATTAATGCTAATTGTACAGACCAGAATGTAGATATATATGTTAATCACTACCTTTGCTTTCTCTGTACCTGCTATTGCTGAAAGATGAGAACAGATTTTTATAAAGTAGTTTTGTTCTTACGATCTTACTTACATGGCATATTTAATGATATATGAATGCAACTTATTTTCAAGAATGCACTTATCAAATAAGATAAAGATATATCATCATTCATAATAATGATATACTGTAACATAACCAAGGAAATTAAAACAATATGAAGGAACCAGATCATTCTCTGGTTAGATGCTGAGTTTAATGAGCAATATCTGAGTTAATGAGCACATGCTGAGTTTACTATAAGGCAATATCTCAATATTTATAAGGACAATATTTCTTACCCTGCATTTTGTCTACATCAAGCGACTACCTAATGTGAGTTATCTTGAGAACTCCTTTGCATGCCAATAAACCAAACCGACTCTCTGCTCCACTCATAGTCTTTGTAGCGGTACCACATATTGACACACTTTTTAGCCCTAACATAAAGCCAAGTAATACATCAATAAGATGTGGGTCAAGACATGACAGATCCTAACATTCAACAATGTTCATGTAGAAGTTCCAAAAGTAAGTAATCTCGTTTAACAGTCAACTAATAAATCAATAAGATGTGGGTCAAAGACATGACAGATCCTAACATTCAACAATGTTCATGTAGAAGTTCCAAAAGTAAGTAATCTCGTTTAACAGTCAATTAATAAATCAATAAGATGTGGGTCAAAGACATGACAGATCCTAACATTCAACAATGCTCATGAAGAAGTTTCAAAAGTAATGTATAAGATAAATACTGTATAGGTCACACGATCATTTATGTACAGGCATCCGGGCTACAGGTAGCCTAGTGGTTAAGAGCATTGGGCCAGTAACTGAAAGATCACTGGTTTGAATCCCTAAGCCGACTAGGTGAAAAATCTGTTGATGTACCCTTGAGCAATGCACTTAACCCGAATTGGTTGCCAGGATCCTGATGAGAGTGCGGAAATACCATCACATCCCCACCTTCCTGGCATCTCTGCACAGGCTCCCTTTCTCATTCCAGATTAAATTCAAAAGCCTCCTGCAGACTTTCCAGTGTTTTCATGGCAATGCCACTCCTTATCTCAAAGAACTGCTCTTCCTTCATAACCTCAACCTCAGATCAAGCAGTAGCCTGCTCCTCCACGCTCCCAGGACCAAGCTCTGCTCCTTGAGGGATCGGGCATTCAGCTTGACCGCTCAGAGCTTCTGGAATGCCCTCTCAGACCACCTGAGGGCACCACTGACTCTGGGCTCCTTTAAAACGGGCCTAAAGACCTTTCTCTTTAGGAAGGCTTTGTGTTGAGAGCTGTGCTCCTTGTTGTCCTAGCGTCAGCTGGGTTCTTTGTGTCAGTTTGTTCAATTATGTAAAAAAAAAATCTATTTGATTTTCTTTTTTCTTTTATGCACTTTGAGATGATTTTTTTATAATGAAAACTGCTTTACAAATGTAATAAATGATTATTCTTAATTACTCATGTAAGTTGCTCTGGATAAGAGCGCCTGCTAAATGACTAAAATGCAATGTCCTGGCAGCCTTCAGGAAGTGAGATGGAAAAGTTTCCTACTTCTTTGTTCAGTGCAAGAACCCAGTCTATGAATGAGTTCGTTATGGGCAGATTAACTAACTACAGGCGACAACAAAACATGGCCAATAACTAGACATTCTTCTAGTTTCTTTGGCTTGTGAGGTGAGGTACAACTGGACCCTTCCTAACTAAATTATAACTACTTCAATGACGGCATTTCATCCATCTTTGGCCACTGGGTTTAGCCTAAAGTCAGACATTATTTTATATTTTATCCTCAACTCCGCATTCCCATTAAACAACAGTTATTTTTAAAGTTGTGAACTACGAGGTTCTAACATATACTGATTTCACCGTAGAACTCCCAGTCCTTCTATGGAACAACAATGAGCATTTAGGAATAATTAAATGGCGTTTGATGTTTTTGATCGGGACTTCACAGGTACTATTTGTGATTAAAATGTTTTTAAAAAACAGTTACATTTTCAGTAACCTTTCCATCAGCCTGCCAAAATAACTCAAATGTTTCTATATTGTCTAGTATCATGTACACTTAACAATGTATAATTAGTACATTCTATGATCGAATGGCCTGTTATAAAAAAAACTATTTTATATCAACCTTTGCTTCATTTCTTGGCTGTTATTGATCTAGGCCTACAGCATAGCCAACTACCGTTAACTAGAGAGCCATGTAATGTAATGGTCATGAAATTACATTCTGCTTTCCAGCACAATGCCATTGTTAACGTTTATGCAAAACATGTAAACACAGAGGTGATTGGCATTTCTGGGGATAAAGGGATGACACAAACAAATAGTTTGTTAACCATGTAAAAGCAAACTGTAATTAGTCAAGGATGGTCATGGGAAGAGCGTTAGCTTAGCAGGCCAATAAGGAATATGTTTTGGACTGTCCTTGGCAGTGGATATGGTAAGTTATGGTATGGATAGTGAAGAAAAAAAAAATGTAAAACTCACTTGAATTCTTCTGACTTCAGCGAGCAGAGGTGCACTAGTAATGGTAAAGGTGGTGGTGGTGGTGGTGGTAATAATGTAGTTGTAGTAAAATGTGTTCGTAATCATGTTGGTGCTGTGATTAATGTTCAGTAAGTAGCCTATGACACATTGGATGTTGACACATCATGTACTGTAAATACTCCATGTGTTGCAAGCAGGATGTCATTTTTCTGACTGTACTCATTTGCATAAAATGGGTTGAGAATGCAAATGAGATTGCATAGTGAATGGCTAGGCTAGTGCAATACAGAATCCTTGGGACGTACCTACCCTGAACCCTAAACTTAACCCTTACCCTCACCATAACCTTAACCATAACCCTTACCTAACCCTGACCTTAATCCCTACCTTAACCATTTTAAATGTCAACTTCAGTGGGGTAAAGTCAGGGTTGGGACGTCCCAAGGATCCAGGATAGCAAGGACCTGAATGGCTACCTCTAGTGTTACGCACCATATTTAATGCTAAAGGGCTGTTCCATATTGTTCTGTACCTATTGTCTATTGGACGTGTGGATACCGTACTAGTCTTTTCCTTTGTCTACGTATGTCAAAACATCAAACCAGTAATTATTTATCCTGTTTTTCCAAATACAAATCCATATTTCTCACCCAATGTTGTTCTCCAACAAAAAGGAAAACATGTGCCAGTACCCTGAATTATAACTCTGTGAGCATTTGAATAACAATACTTTGTTTGTCAAGAGGTAGTATAAAAAGCTCTGAAAACATGTGGAATCTCTCCAACGGAGACCATGGGCAAGGTAGGACTTTTTCCCTGTGCTATTGAACTGTAAACTCTGACCATTTCACTCCCTTGTCTGCTATATAATGTGCTCAGTATATGCTGTATAGTGGGTCCCACCCCAACTATATCAGCCCAAAGTGAAATTTATCATTGGAATTTCTTGATTTGCAGATTACATTTTACGAGGACAGGAACTTCCAAGGTCGTAGTTATGAGTGCAGCAATGACTGCACAGACCTGCACTCCTACTTCAGCCGCTGTAACTCCATCAGGGTGGATAGTGGCTGTTTTATGATCTATGAACGCCCCAACTACATGGGTCACCAGTATTACATGAGGAGGGGAGAGTATACTGATTACCAGCGTTGGATGGGCTTCAGCAGCTGTATCCGATCATGTCGTATGATTCCAATGGTAAGTTCTGACTGGGTATGGACGTCTTACTGAGGCAAAGGAAGGTACCTGAAAATGATTATCAAGACAAGAGAGTTGGAGCAAGGATAAGAACATCATTTATTTATCTTTATTACATCATCTCTGTTTTATGATTTAGATTCATGAGCTTCCTAGAACTATCCAGGAAATGGATTTTGATATTTAATGCCACCTTGCCATTATATTATCCATCTACTCTCTGTACGGTATCAACTGGATGCCATATTGATTGCTCTTTCTTTTGCTCCACAGTACCGGGGTTCATATAGGATGCGAATCTACGAGAAGGCCGATTTCAGTGGTCACATGATGGAATTCATGGATGACTGTCCCTGTGTGTCTGATCGTTTCCACCACCGCCACATCTACTCCTGTAATATCATGAATGGCTTCTGGATCTTCTACGAGTATCCCAACTACCGGGGTCGACAGTACTTCCTGAGAACCGGAGAGTACAGGAGATACCGTGAATGGTGCGCCACCTGCGCCATTGTAGGCTCTTTCAGACGGGTCACTGACTTTTAGCCATCCTGCTCAAGCACTTGCTGTAAATACATGCTTAGTTATTAAAATGGTTGAATTTTTAACCCCTTTGTGTACGAATGATCTCTGACTTGTTTACATTTTCATGATTGAAATAACTAATATTCATTAAATGTTCACTGTATTTATGTGGTTTTACGTTGGTATAAAATGACACTAACAAGAATGATTCAATAAAGGCCATGTCATTACTTGTGCGAACAATTATCAACTATCACTTTGTTAAGGCCTTGCATCCAGTATCTCATATATTGACCAATAAGAGTACTTACTATGGCACTTACTGCATTAAAACCTAAAATTAGAGTACTTACTCTGGCACGTACTGCAGTAAAAACTGAAAACATACACCACTCATCTGGAGGTCACTGTTTTCAGCTTCCAGTGCCAGAAAGTTGCAAAAAATACTATGGCTACTAGACTTTCGGAGGCTGAAATCAAATTGCCCTAGCTACCATAAGTGACTGTCTAAGGAATGTCTTCTTAAACTTTTCCAGCTCAAGACCCAAATAAGAAATTCACCGCCCTCCTGTGACCCAAATCGTCCCCCAACAACCCAAACTTTAAAAAACGGTGTGTGATTCTGTGTATTCTGATAACTCACGAGCCCCCTTTCACATGCCCAGGTGCCACTTTTGGTCCCGACACATAGTTTAAGAAAAGCCCTGGTCTAAGGAGTCAGGCATGACACCATCATGCATAGAAGGAATGTAATGTCATGTAATATTTGTAATTGTATATAACTGCCTTAATGTTGCTGGAATGCAGATTAGTGGAAAGTATAACTGAGAAAATATTTAATTCAAAGTTGAACACTGTTCTCTAGCATTAATAAACTAGCAATAAATAAATACAATTCCTAAGCATTTATAGTAATTTGTAATATATTTATGAGCATATATAAATGTTTACAAACATTTATAATGGCTGATTCATGAACGTTATTATAAAGTGGTACCAAACGCGGTATGTGCGAAGGGACTGCCTAAAAATAAAGACATTCCAGTATAGTTCATTTAAAAAATATATTTTCACATATAAAGAAAACCACACATCTAGGAACATATAGAAAATCACCTTAAACAATACGCAGTTATGTATTAAAAGACAAAACAAAAAATAAAGACCATAATTACCATCAACATGAGTTGAGCGATCACTTCAATCATCCAACTTGTGATCACTGGGCAAGTAATACCAAAGACTGACAAAATTGGACCCAATGCATCTCTGCTTGGCACTCAGCAGTAAAGAGATAGATTGCAACAGACTAGGGCCCTGTCCAGGAGGTGTACTTGTACATCAAGCTGCCTCATTCTACAGAAACAGGATTAGCTCCTGCTCCTATGAGCCGATCCGGCTCCCATTAGCCGAGGCTCATGCTACTTGGTAATTTACTTATTACCTCAATCAGAACTAAATAATATGATATGAATTCTTAACCATTATTGAGTGGTGCGAGGGGAATAGGTTAATAACCATGATACGTCAACCCTGGTGGACTGAAATGTTTGATGTAGAAGGGTTTGGCAAATATTCAAACAATTATATGAGGAAATTGCAAGATAAAAAAAACATTCATTCTGGTCTCAGCAAAATCAGAAATCAGCATTACATCACTTTAGTAATCAGTAATGAATGAATTGTGAGATGAATAGAAAATGACATACGTGCATCGCTACATACAGTATATTGTATAAAATGAAAGTGACACGAGAGAAATAAGTAAGTCAATTGTAAAAGCACATGCATACTTCCTATGCAGTTGTCACATATACACCAGCCCCTATCAGACCCCGGCATCTTTTAGAACAGAAGGAAGTACATGCACTTGTGTCTTGAAGGTGTGATGGTTGTCGATGTAAATCAATCACCCATCAGAACCAATTATAATATTCAGTTCAGTAAACAACAATTGTTCAATTAATTTCACAAACATTTATCAGCACACTATCCAGTGGATAAATGACAAATACAATTTACAGGCAGGTGAAACAATCATTTCCTTTCAGAAAAACATTGTCACGTACATCAGATATGTGTAGTGAGTGTGTTGTTTTATAGGGTCAACCATAGCAAGAAAGCACCGATGCTCAAGTGCACTTCGACAGATTTCTCATCTTGTCAGGTCAGGTTTTCAAACCAGCTACCTTTCGTATACTGGACCAACACTAACCGCTAGGCTACCTTTTCACCCTTCACTCAGTTATCAATAAGAATCTATAGTTGCATGTTATAAAATTAAAATTATTATAAAATTATTATTTCAAGGACATGAAATCATTATAAAAGTGATGTCCAAACATGACCAGTAAACTCTACTAGGTTGAGGACATCATAAAATTGCTTATTTTTTCACTATAACTGTAAAAGTAGCTGTAATATTGGTCTCTATCTGTTCAACAGGGATGTGTACTGTAAATCAACCTCATCTCAGGTTCTCTACTGTACGTCCTCGATTACCGGACCACAATGAATGCAAAGAACATTCTTACTGATTTCGCGTACACAAAAGTTATGCTTATAATGTAACCGACAACACAGGTCATCCCTGCCAGAAATGTATGGATGAACACCTTTGTTACAATTCATAGGCCCTGATCAGCAAAAGCCGTCATACTGCTCAATCATCAGCTTTGGACATTTGAATAACAACAAACCTTGGCCCTCTGGTTTCTGTATAAAATTACCACAGAGTGATGGTAGAAGTACAAGCTGATCTACTGTCAACCACCAACCACCAACATGGGCAAGGTAATCTGAGCAGACTCACAGTAGCTACATGTAGGCTACAGTTTTATAATAGTCAAATGTACATCCTATATGCTGTAAATATAATATTACAGAAACATTAGCTATGTGTTACAGGAATCAGTAATCCAACATTACCAGTGTCTAAAAATAAAATGACCGTACAGTACATGCTTTATGCCATTTCAGGAACAAAACAAATATGTCCCCCCTTTTCCTATAGATTACCTTCTACGAGGACAGGAACTTCCAGGGCCGCTCCTATGAGTGCATGAGCGACTGCCCCGACATTTCCTCCTACATGTCCCGCTGCCAGTCCTGCAGAGTGGAGAGCGGCTGCTTCATGGCGTACGAGCGCGCCAGCTTCATGGGCCAGCAGTTCTTCATGAGGAGGGGAGAGTACCCTGACATGCAGCGCATGATAAGCATGGGCATGATGTTTGACAACATCCGGTCCTGTAGAATGATCCCCCAGGTAAGACACCTTATCTCACGTTTATACATTATTGTGCAATTTCCTATTTTAGGATGAACAACTTTCAAAGAACATAAACATCTTAAATTAATGTAAATAAATAAATAAATGCATTACAGCACAGAGGATCCTTCAGGATGAGGATCTACGAGAGGGAGAACTTCGGAGGTCAGATGCACGAGATGATGGACGACTGTGACTCCATCCAGGAGCGTTACCGTATGTCCGACTGCCAGTCCTGCAACGTGATGGACGGCCACTGGCTGATGTACGAGCAGCCCCACTTCAGAGGCAGGCAGATGTACATGAGGCCTGGAGAATACAGGAGCTTCAGAGAGATGGGCATGAGTGGCATGAAGTTCATGAGCATGAGGCGTATCAATGATATGTGCAATTAAATGTATTTAATTGTTCAAGGTAATAAAATAATTGAAGATCTTTCATAACTAAATTGTCTGTCTGATTTTCATCTACTGGTATTCAGCTTCAGTCAAAACAAATTGCACACCATATTTAACATCACTGAAGCTTTGTAAATAGGTGACAGGTAGCCTAGTGGTTAAGAGCATTGAGCCATTAACTGAAAGGTCGCTGGTTTGAATCCCCAAGCCGACGAGGTGAATAATCTGTCTATGTGCCCTTGAGCAAGGCGTTTAACCCTAATTGCTCGTGTGAGTCGCTCTGGATAAGAGTGTCTGGTAAATTTTACCACAGTGATTACATGAAAACGTGCTGTGAGTAGTATGGTGCAACTCTTTTACATTGTGCAAGCTGCACTCCAAGTTTCAGGTCATACCTGAATGCTTTTGTGGCGTTTTTAAAGACTTTAAGGTACACTAAAAATGATTTAAAGAAGGGGGTTATTAGTTATTTAGTTCATAGATAATTATAGTAGAATGATTGAAATAATGTGCTTGTCTTTTAGCTGGTTGCCTGAGCTTGCATGGCTAGACTGGTATTCATTTCAGTAGTACTCAATAACATTGCAATCATACATGAGATCACTCTTTCGCACGCGCCAAAATAACAATCACATAATTTCAAACATATGTGTTATAAGTGTTTATTTATCTGCTCTATAAACAATTTGTTCACATTTTAGAAACAAATTATTTCCCCTTATTAAATCCCTTTAAGTACACCTTAAGACAACTGGAAAACGCCTTAATTAATTACATTCCATGTAATTCTTTAAATATATATATTTTTATTTTGGTTAATATATTGTGTATCGACAGTGGGAGACATACATGACAGATGAGAACGTTGGGATTCGTAACCCCGTTTCCAGTGGGGTATGCCTGGTCTGGAATGGGTAGCTCTACCACCAGACCAGACACTGTTACGTTCCATACAATTCTAAAGGGACTCAAATATTCATATGAGGAGTACCTAATTACCCAGAGTGCTTATGGCATACATCACATGGGAGGATGATGCCTTTATGTCTCAACTCAAGGCCCACCACTGTGGATGTAGCTAGTCTGCATATCAAAGAAATAGCATACCATATTTATGTTACTAAGGGAGAGCATACACAAAGGCCTAAATCCTAACCTCAGGACCATGTGCTAATCTCAGACTTGACTCAATTGTGAATTGAGATCAGATTAAGATTCTGTTAAGATTCTGGCCAAAGAGAACAGCAGGAACATCAAATTAAACTTTGATTTGTCATCTAACTGCACAAATAGATATTGGTCTGATTAGTAGGCTATACAGGAAAAATACAAATCCAATAAAATACAATAAACCAGTTGAGAACATGTCCTCAAATTCCAACCAAGTTTTCAAGTCTATTTAGAGTAATAAAACGTGTTGGGTTGCGGATTGTCTGGAAAACTAGTGTGAGATATCGGCGTATTTATGTTCATTTCAAAATGAGAATAGAGGGAGGTTGAAGACCAAGAAGGACAATGTGCTCAGAACAGTTCTAGTGTAATGTGTGTTTGCAACCGACTGGTTACCAATCTCCACAGTTTAAGCTTGCTGAGATAATGCCTTGGCATTAGCCAGGGGAGCTAAAGCAAGTGTTCAGGTCTCTGGCAAGGTTACTTATCAAGCCAGTCTAGTTGACAGAGTGTGGTTCATGATGATGAAGAACCAAATTTGAATAGAGAAATTATTTTTAGAAATAGAGATAATATTGTGTAGAGGTACACAGTTGGGAATATGCATTTTTTTTTATACAGTATCCAGAAACAAATTCAGTTTCCTAAACTGTTTTAACTGTTATGTTGTGCAGAATTGTGCTTGATGTACACATTTTTATTGAATGAGTCTTTGTGTTCTCTACGTCACTCACATTGAGGTATTGAGAGTTGCTGGTGCGCAACAAATGTGCAGGTGTTCATATCTTGGTGTTGAGATAAAAATCTGTGTTCTTTTTGAGTGTTGGTTCTAGTGGGGTTAACACTAGTGGGATTTAAATTGACCCCACCTACAGATAGTAAAATAAGTGTTGTTTGAATCACAGCGGAATCAACACCACATGGGCTTGTTGTTTCCCCCTGTACATGTCCCTGCTACTGTTATTTTACTGCTGCTCTTTAATTATTTCTTATTCTTATCTCTTACTCTTATCTCTTACTTTTTTTAGGTGTTTTCTTAAAACTGCATTGTTGGTTAAGGGCTTGTAAGTAAGCATTTCACTGTAAGGTCTACTACACCTGTTGTATTCAACGCATGTGATAAATAAAATTGTTACTCGACTGTGTTGAGTTATTTTTCTCTCAGTGTGAAAAAGACATGGTCCTCATTATCATATTTCCCAGCATGCTTTGTTGTAGGTTGCTTTTTAGAACAGTTTATTTTAATATCTATATTTCTCCATGCACAATGATTGATTAATTGATCTTAGACTACACAACGATAAATAAAATACATTTTTGTAAACTAATCCAATCTGTAAGTGGTTGGATTTATTTCACCCCTTATTGAGATGGTTGTTCCAGTTTAGATGGTTAGATAGTCTCAGTTGATAGTCTCAGTTATCAGTCTCCACTGCTTTGGCAGCAAATCTAACTGCAGATTATGGGTGAATAAAAGTTCCAATTGTTGGACATCTAAACTCTGTCTGGATTACAATAGGAATTCTACAACACTTTGCAATAAAGCATAATATGATTTGTTGATATGGCCTGCAAACCAGGCATTTCAGACCACTGTGTTAGGGTAAAATTTGGTTGTCACAGTACGGTATTATTTAAAAAAAAATATGTTCTTCTTATGACAAAATATTCACTTAGGCACTCATTTGGTGAAGACTACAGGACTGAAAGCCATCAACGCAACAATGATATCTCTGTCACTAGCAAATACAGTCATGGGTGGTACTAGAATCTCAAAAATTTGCTCTAAAAGCACCCTGGGAAATTAATATGAAAATAACTCTTTAACCCTACAGTGTTAAAAAAAACAACCAACAAGTTACTGCAAGACCACAGGTGTTAATTACCCAACACTGAGAAAGTGTAACAGCATCAGCTCTAATAAAGTGTTAATTACCCAACACTGAGAAAGTGTAACAGCATCAGCTCTAATAAAGTGTTAATTACCCAACACTGAGAAAGTGTAACAGCATCAGCTCTAATAAAGTGTTAATTACCCAACACTGAGAAAGTGTAACAGCATCAGCTCTAATAAAGTGTTAATTACCCAACACTGAGAAAGTGTAACAGCAGCTCTAATAAAGTGTTCATTACCCAACACTGAGAAAGTGTAACAGCATCAGCTCTAATAAAGTGTTAATTACCCAACACTGAGAAAGTGTAACAGCATCAGCTCTAATAAAGTGTTCATTACCCAACACTGAGAAAGTGTAACTGCATCAGCTCTAATAAAGTGTTAATTACCCAACACTGAGAAAGTGTAACAGCATCAGCTCTAATAAAGTGTTAATTAAGCAACACTGAGAAAGTGTAACAGCATCAGCTCTAATAAAGTGTTCATTTTAAGTCAGAATTTGCAACACCCCCGTGGTGTTAGGGACACAACGCTCTTGAGGGGTTAGTTCATCAACCTTTTGAAAAGTGTTGGTTTGACACTATTTCGGTGGGTCACAGTACACACTAAGAAAGTGTTACATTTAACACAGTGGTTGTTAAAATTCTGATCTCAAATTATGGTTTTATGGTTTTACTTTGGAAGTAAAAAGTATTTTAGGAGAGTGGGGTTAACATTCTTACGTCTTTGGATAAATAGCTTGAAAATTGAAACCAATATTTTACTGACTATAATTTTGTATTTGGACGATGAATATGACCATCAGTTTTCTCTCAAAATGACAGAATAAGACGTAAAACTATGAAATGCCTCGATTCAACAAATGTGTTGGAACCTTTCATGGTGTATACTAGGTTATAGGGACAATAGGTAGCATGTTTTCATACTTATTGCGTGAACACTATAGAAGACAATAGGATTGCAGGTGGACCTAACTTTATTTAATTTAAATGTTAGGCTCAGTTTCATGTTGACGATGTATTGCCTGTCAGTTTGGGTGAGCAACAGCACGTCTGATTGAACCAATCCTTGAATTTATGGCTCCCCAGTCACTGTATCTCCTGTACTCGCCAGGCCTCAGGAGGTACTGCCTGCCTCTGTAGTTGGGATGCTCATAGAAGAGCCAATACCCCTCCATAACATTGCAGGAGTGGATATCATTGTACTGGAATCGATCATAGAGGGAGGGGAGGTCATCGGCAAACTCCAACATCTGACCGCCAAAGTCAGAGCGCTCGTAGATTCTCATCTTGTGAGCTCCCTGATTCTGAGGACAAGGGAGAGAAGATGGGTACGTTAATTCGGTTTCTTTACTATTAAGTTTCAAGTTTCATTTTAATTTACCATGTGTATTACCACCTACATCAATGATGGGTTAACTTGTATACCAGGAAAGAGGAATATGGGCTCACTTGAGGAATCATGCGGCAGGATTTCACACAATCATTAAAGCCCATCCAGAGCTGGTAGTCGGGATACTCTCCCCTTCTCAGAAAGTATTGGTAGCCCATGTAGTTTGGCCGCTCATAGACCATCCAGCTACCGCTCTCCACTTGTATGGAGTTACAGCGGCTGAAATGGATGTGCAGGTCGGCACAGTCGACGGTGCACTCATAGGAGCGACCCTGGAAGTTCTTGTCCTCGTAGAAGATTATCTAAAAATAGTAATGGAAGTAAACATGCTTACAGATGTAGGATCTTAATTTTATCATTCTTTTGTTGCTGAGAATTTTCAAGCACCAAGCTTCGTGATTTACATAAATTCTCTGCAAATCCACACTAACACATGGTTATATTAACAGTATGGCACTTTTCATGTAGCCTACTTTTGGCCAGCTAACAGCCTAACCACCAATTAAGCTACATTGTGGACTAAATGTTTAAAACCTGAAGGATTATTTTGCCGTGACAATGTAGGTCAAATTAAGATCCTACATCTGTATGAACAATGGAAATAACATGTGCATGGCTGGTAAAACAACCCCATTCAGTTTTGTTCAACGTAAAGGATCTCTCGCAGGTGTTCATTGTTCTGTGTTCTGTCAGACAAACAGTGAACAAGAACGAGCGACGGGACAGAATATGTGCAGCGAAACAACAATCCTTACCTTTCCCATTGTGTTGGCTAAATTTGGTCACACTGCAACACTGACTAGGCGAACCATGGC
Source organism: Oncorhynchus clarkii lewisi (assembly GCF_045791955.1). Classification (NCBI taxonomy): domain Eukaryota; kingdom Metazoa; phylum Chordata; class Actinopteri; order Salmoniformes; family Salmonidae; genus Oncorhynchus; species Oncorhynchus clarkii. The sequence goes on along the minus strand of NC_092168.1, from coordinate 38,096,428 downwards.
CCTTTTTATACCCTCTAGGAATAGAGACATTGATATGTTGATCAATTAACTTTAGATGTCAGCCTTTTTGAAAAGACAGTACGGCTGCCAAACTACAAAAGATAGTTGTTTTTCTTTGTCAGCAGGGTGAATGACCTTTTTGTTCCGTACACAAAGGCTTCAATGGTGCTAATTAACCCCTCATGTAATAGACATGTGTTTATCAGTGGCAAAACAAGATCTAGTAACTTAAAGAACGAATGACAGAATACCCAACCCAATGCTGATGACAGAATACCCAACCCAAAGCTGATGACAGAATACCCAACCCAAATCTGATGACAGAATACCCAACCCAAATCTGATGACAGAATACCCAACCCAAAGCTGATGACAGAGTACCCAACGCAAAACTGATTTATCAAGCATTTATTTGATCTTTAAAAGTAAGCTCTCACAGATACACATTAATTGATTTATGTGATTCACCTTTCACTGGAGTGAATGTAAAATATGATCAGATGTGCACAAATATCACCATTATTGTTTGACATGTACTACTTTCTGAATCTCTAGCTACATACAAATATAATCCATTAACATTTCAAACACACTGCAAAATATAATACAAATTATGATGGATTATAAGAAAAGGACAGATTTGACTACCCTTGCCTGGTGGTTTCCGTACTGTTTCAGGGGTGAGGTTTTGGAATATGTCCAGTCAACTTGTGCTCGTGCCACCTCTGGTCTCAGTTGATCCACAGCCAAGTGAGGGGCTGCTGGTGTGGCCAACAACCCAGGTCATGTGATTGACTGTATTGATAGAATTTTACACTATAGGCAACAGGAGAGTGACTAGTGGCCAACAGGAGAGTGACCTTGAATATTTACATGGGGACTAATTTTGACTGTAATGAATGGCTGCTTCCCGATTCTCCAGTCATTTCCAGAAGTGAGTAATGAAACCTGAATGACTGTGAATTGGAACAGGACAAACTGTTCAACAGTACAGTGTACCATCATGGTCACTACTCACATATTCAAATAGCTAACTGCTTCCACAACACCTTGTGATTCCTCTCTGCAACAACTCTGTCAGCTGATAGACAATCACAAGTTGGTATCAAGGTAGTTTGATGTTAAAAATACAATTGAGAGAGATTGCGGTTCCACTTTTTTTGGTATTCAAATATTAATGTCTCTGACTACAAAAGAAGCCAAAATAATATTTTGCTTTCAAGGTAAGGAAACATACATGTAGTGACTACAGCTGCAGAACCTAGGCCAAATTCCCCAGGCTATTAGGCAATGCCAGATCTTGTGATGGTTGACAGCTTTATTCTAGCTAGATAAGCGTTATTTAAATGTTTCTGTAGCAGTTGATATATGAGCTCTCTGCTTCCTAATGCACACCATTAAAATGCATCATGACATGGTACTGTATATAAACAATGTGTTTGTTATTCGTTACATCTAATTGGCCTATTTTTACATGTTATTTAGTATTAGTCAACACTTTGTTTATTAGAAATGTATACATATCTACATTACGCTTATTGACATTATGCATATCTACATTATGCAGCTCTACATTATGCATATCTACATGATGCATTATGCATATCTACATGATGCATTATGCATATCTACATATACATTATGATATTCAAATTCTATGTGATATAAAATATATCTAATTTATTATTTAGAAATCATAATAGCATCCCAGTCTTTGGATGAGTCTAAAATCTATAAGGATTGCATCTAATGGTTTAGCCTATAAACTCATCATATTTGAGATACAATAAATCAACGGAATCATTTTTATTGACTGTTATACTGTGTGCTGCCCTCTCCTGGGGTCCTGTGACTTTTCTAAGTGGCAGTATGTGTGAAAGGATGGCAGTATTTGTGGAGCATAAATGGTACAGTTTTGGAGGTGTTAATTACAATAAGTCTTCACCTCAATAAAAAAATCAATAATGTTTCATTGCTGTTTAAAGGGGCAATCTGCTTTGGTAAACAGCTGAGGGAATGGGCTTGAAAAATGTATTCACTGATATCAACAGTCATTTAAAAAAAAATGTATTTAATGAGGCAAGTCAGTTAAGAGCAAATTCGTATTTACAATGACTGCCTACAGTGGGTTAACTGCCTTGTTCAGGGGCAGAACAACAGTTTTTTTTTTGTACCTTGTCAGCTCAGGGATTCAATCCAGCAACCTTTCGGTTACTGGCACAACGCTCTAAACCACTAGGCTTCCTGCCGCCCCATGATGATATGATATGCATGATATGATATGATATAAACAGTATATTTTTAACCATGTATTGGCTATACAGTGTTTGTTTACATTTACAGAGGAGTTAAAACAAGCTTATATTGTTGGGTTCTGATGGGGCATTTATAATATATATTCTTCATGAATCAATGGGTATATATCATTAATTTAAATGTCAAAAAATGTATGCAACTGCAGATTGCAGTTTAAACATCCATTCACAACAAATATCCACAATTAATTTTCTATCCTTCACAGTATGAATAATAAGAGTTGTGTCACAGTTGTGTCGTGTTGTTGCTTCTATTGCAGCTGAAGCAGGAGCTGTAATACAAAGTATTTCCAATAGAATATCTACTTACTACTAGACAGTATTTTAACATTTACTTCCACATTAACCATATACATATAATGATCAGTGGTTTTAACAGATTGAGATTTCTGAACATGTTCTAACACCATAAATTAATTCCACATCAGTTTTGAAATAGACTGACATTTCTGCTCCCATTGCACTTCTATGAGGAAACTAACCATATGAAAATGCAGATGTCTCTTCTGAATGCCCCTTTACCTCAAACCAAGGACTCAAACCAAGGACTCAAACCAAGGACTCAAACCAAGGACTCAAACCAAGGACTCAAACCAAGGACTCAAACCAAGGACCAAAGACACTCGTTTAAAAGTAAGGTGATTTTATTTATACTTGTAATTTTAGTCATTGGTGAATTTAATAACAAGAATCCAAAATACGCCTCATGCTGTTGAACCTCACAGTGTTGGAGCCCATTTGCATGCTCAACTCTCTCATGTTCCTGTACTCTCCAGGCCTCATGTACATCTGCCTGCCTCTGAAGTGGGGCTGCTCGTACATCAGCCAGTGGCCGTCCATCACGTTGCAGGACTGCATGTCGTTCATGCGGAAACGATCGGTCATGGACTCACAGTCGTCGCTCAGCTCGTGCATCTGACCTCCAAAGTTCTCCTTCTCGTAGATCCTCATCCTGAAGTTTCCTCTGTGCTGTAAATGGATATGGGAAAAGGGTTTTACCAAATCATTCCAAATATACCATCACATTGCTTTGCTGGAGTTGTACATGTGGCCTATGGGAGTCAAAATGAACAGGTTTAATATATTTACCATGGGGATGTTACGGCAAGATCTGATGCAATCGCTCATGCCCATACGCTGGTAGTCACCATACTCTCCCCTCCTCACAAAGTACTGGTTTCCCTGGAAGTTGGAACGATCGTACACCATGAAGCAGCCACTCTCAACTCTGCAGGAGTTGCACCTGCTCAGGTAGGAGGTCAGCTCAGGGCAGTCGCTGGAGGTCTCATAGGAACGACCCTGGAAGTTCCTGTCCTCGTAGAAGATGATCTGAAAACACACAACAAAACCACAATTTATTAAAAATAGATGTAGTTCTAACAGTACAGTACAATTCATTGATGGTTTTAAACAAATTTGAAAAACTGCTGCTTAAATGCCCAGTTTCATCAAAGCTCCACACACCTTGCCCGTAGACATGGCTGCGGTTACTGTGTTGGTCTCAGGATTGCACAAGTTTCGGTATGTCCCCCCTATCGCTTTTATACCTGAGCCGACCAATAAAGAATATGTGGCTCCATTGTTCAAACCCCTGACAGAGCAACATGGCATAGAGGCCCCCCTCCCTGTACAGTACAAAGTGGCCTTTGAAGGGTCATTATTAAAGGGTCATTATTTCCAGCTGGGTGCATTTGTGAGGAGAGCCCATGGCTTTATTGTTTCTGTTGAATAACAGTAGGAGGGGGAACTCTTCATATCGAGACTTTTCAGAGATATTCCACTAAGTTAACTGACATATGTTCATGGGTATTACTATTCCAATCTTTTATTTAAAGAAAAACACAAAAAATGGAAGCATCATGATTCAAACATCAGTCTATTGGAAAAAATATAACACATGACTGAAAAACATGATTTCATATTAGCTGGTCTCGCCCAGTGTGAATTAATGTGGATGAAAATGAATATATTAATGTTCCCAATGTAATTAGATGGTTGTTGGGATTTTCCTTCCTCCAGCAAAACTGTAGCCAAACATTTCATAAATTGTGACATGTTATATCTGGAATCCAAGAACATTCTAGTAGTGGTTAATAAAGTGGAGTGGTAGCAACTATATGATTACTAAGTGCCTTCAGACAGTATTCATACCCCTTGACTTTTTCCACATTTTGTTGTGCTACAGCCTGAATTTAAAATGGATTAAATATATTTTTTTTCTCTCACATATCTAAACACAGCACCCTAAAACGACAAATTAAAAACATGTTTTGAGATTTCTTTGCAGATTTATTGGAAAATGAAATACAGAAATATCTCATTTAATATCACACAACGAGTCAATACTTTGCAGGAGCACCTTTTGCAGTGATTACAGCTGTGAGGCTTTCTGGGTAAGTCTCTAAGAGAATTCCACACCTGGATTGAGCAACATTTGCCCATTATTCTTTTCATAACTCTTCAAGCTCTGTCAAATTGGTTGTTGATCATTGCTAGACAACCATTTTCAGTTCTTGCCATAGATTTGTAAGGAGATTTAAGTCAAAACTGTAACTCTGCCACTAAGGAATATTCACTGCCTTCTTGGTAAGCAACTCACGTGTAGATTTGGCCTTGTGTTTCAGGTTATTGTCCTACTGAAAGGTGAATTAATCTCCCAGTGTCTGGTGGAAAGCAGACTGAACCAGATTTTCCTCTAGGATTTTGCCTGTGCTTAGCACCATTCAGTTGATTTTTTATCCCCGAAAAACTCCCCAGTCCTTAACGATTACAACCATACCCATAACATGAAGCAGCCACTACAATTCTTGAAAATATGGAGAGTGGTACTCAGTAATATGTTGTATTGGATTTTCCCCAAACATAACACTTTGTATTCAGGACAAACAATGTATTGCTTTGCCACATTTTTTTGCAGAATTACTTTAGCGTCTTGTTGCAAACAGGATGCATTTTCCATCTGTTAATTAGGTTACTATTGTGGAGTAACTACGACGTTGTTGATCCATCCTCAGTTTTCTTAGCCATTAAACTCAAACTGTTTTAAAGTCACAATTTTCCATCCTCTCCGGCAACTGAGTTAGGAAGGATGCCCATATAGTTGTATTGACTGGGTGTGTTGATACACAATCCAAAGTGTAATTAATAACTTCACCATGCTCAAAGGGATATTTAATGTCTGCTTTTTTAAACCGGTCTACAAATAGGTGCCCTTTGGGAGGAATTGGAAAACCTCCCATGTCTTTTTGGTTGACTTTGTAGTTGAAATGTGCTACTCAACTGAGGGACCTTCCAGATAATTGTATGTGTAGGGTACAGAGATGAGGTATTCATTAAAACATCTATTTAAACACAAGTTTTGCACACGGAGTGAGTCCATGCAACTTATTATGTGACATGTTGTCACGAGTCCGACCGAGGGTGTTTCCCTTTCCCGGGCAGGTGGCGCTCGGCGGTCGTCGTCACCGGCCTATTAGCTGCCACTGATTGTTTTTCCTTCCCCTCCTTGTATGTTGAGTGGTAGCACCTGTGAATGTGTAATTAGTTTGTCTTTATTAGACAGCCGGCCCGCCTGGTTGTTGTGCGGGATTATTTCATTGTAAACCTTGAGCTCTGTGGTATAGGCACGTTGTGTCCCATTTGTACATTTTGATTCCCTGTGTTTTGGGAACGTAACGTTTTTGTGAGCACCCTGTGGTGCATTGGTGCGATTAAAGGACTCCACACCCACGACACCCGGAGCATCACAGAATCCCGCACCTATCAAATTGATGGAGTCAGCAGGAGCAGCAGCCAACCCTCTCCCATCGATGGAGGAACGGGTTCTCCACCACACCACCGTCCTTCATCGGATCGGATCCGCGATGGATCAAGTGATGGAGAGAATGGACAGATGGGAGAGGAGTGGGCTCCTCTCTCCACCTTCGGCACCCACGGTTCCGGACTCCCCATCTCCCGACTCCAGCACCCTCCGTCTGACGCTACCGAGGGCTTATGATGGAGCGGCGGCGGGTTGCCAGGGGTTTCTGCTCCAGCTGGAGCTATACCTGTGAGTGTCCTCATCTCCTGCCTCACGGGTCGTGCCCTGGAATGGGCGAACGCGGTCTGGAATGGTCCAGACTCAGCGCGGGAGCACTACCCAGAGTTTTCCCGTCGCTTCCGCGCCGTGTTTGATCACCCTCTAGACGGCCGAGCGGCGGGAGAACGACTATTTCACCTCAGGCAGGAGAGGAGGAGCGCCCAGGATTACGCGCTGGAGTTCCGGACCTTGGCAGCCGGATCTGGGTGGAACGACAGGGCTCTCATGGACCACTACAGGTGTAGTCTCCGAGAGGATGTCCGCCGGGAGTTAGCGTGTCGGGACACCACTCTGTCACTGGATCAGCTGATTGACATGTCCATTCGACTGGATAATCTGCTGGCTGCCCGCGGGCGTTCAGAGAGGGTCCTGTGCGTTCCACCACCCAGCCCCTCCGCTCCCATTCCTATGGAGTTGGGAGGGGCTGCGCCGAGGGGTACCGGAGGAGGAGGCCTTCCCTGCACCAACTGTGGTCGGAGAGGACACACGTCTGATCGGTGCTGGGGGGGTCCGTCTGGGAGTAGAGATGGCAGGCGGAACGCTTCTCGGTCACCCCAGGTGAGTCAGCATCAAACTCACCCAGAACCCCCTGTTGGCCACATGTTTGTCTTAACTTTTTTCCTTCGCTTTTTTCCCTCTTCCCAGCATAGGGCGCTCGTCGATTCAGGCGCAGCTGGGAACTTTATGGATCGCGGACTCGCCCTTAAGTTAGGGGTTCCGCTGGTGCCGATAGATTCTCCTTTCCCCGTGCACTCCCTAGATAGCCGGCCATTAGGGTCAGGGATGGTCAGGGAGACCACGGTCCCACTGGACATGGTGACGCAGGGGAATCATAGGGAGCGTATCAGTTTCTTTATTATTGACTCGCCTGCGTTTCCAGTGGTGCTGGGGACTCCCTGGCTGGCCCGGCACAATCCTAAAATTTCGTGGAAACAGGGGGTTCTCCAGGGGTGGTCAGAGGAGTGTTCTGGAAGGTGTTTGGGAGTTTCCATCGGTGCCACGTCGGTGGAGAGTCCAGACCAGGGTTCCACGGTGTGCATTCCCCCCGAGTATGCCGAACCGGGAAGGGATTGTACGATAGATCTCCAGGTAGACGCTGCGCTTCCCAAGAGTCACGTGTACCCGCTGTCCCAGGAGGAGACGTTGGCAATGGAGACATATGTCACGGAGGCGCTGGGACAGGGGTACATTCGGTCCTCCATTTCACCCGTCTCCTCAAGTTTCTTTTTTGTGAGGAAAAAGGAGGGAGGCTTGCGTTCGTGTATCGATTATAGAGGTCTAAACGCCATCACAGTGGGGTATAGTTACCCTCTACCTCTCATCGCTACGGCGGTGGAATCGTTCCACGGAGCGCAGTTCTTCACAAAACTGGATCTCAGGAGCGCATATAGTTTGGTGCGTATTCGGAAGGGAGACGAGTGGAAAACCGCATTTAGTACACATCAGGCCACTATGAGTACCTCGTCATGCCGTATGGGTTAAAGAATGCTCCAGCCGTTTTCCAATCCTTTGTAGACGAGATTCTCAGGGACCTGTGCGGGCAGGGAGTGGTGGCTTATATCGATGACATTCTGATCTACTCGGCCACTCACACCGCGCATGTGTCTCTGGTGCGCAAGGTGCTTGGTAGACTGTTGGAGCATGACCTATACGTCAAGGCTGAGAAATGCGTGTTCTCTAAACGAGCCGTCTCTTTTCTGGGATATCGCATTTCCACCTCGGGGGTAGTGATGGAGGGTGACCGCATTAGGGCCGTGCGTAATTTTTCCAGCTGAACTTATTTAGACTTGCCATAACAAAGGGGTTAAATACTTATTGACTCAAGTCATTTCAGCTTTTAATTTTTAATAAATTTGTACAAATTAAAATTAAAATAATTCCACTTTGACATTATGGGGTATTGCGTGTTGGCCAGTGACAAAAATCTACATTTAATCAATTTTAAATTCAGGCTGTAACACAACAAAATGTGGAAGAGGTCAAGGGGTGTGAATACTTTCTGAAGGCACTGTATATAACATTTTACACTGACATGGAATAGTTTTTAGGGGAATAATTCAGTACCAATTTAACATTTGGTAAATGCCTGGCACATAATGATGCCCATAAATGCTATTATTAATAGGCGTTTGGCCTTTTCTGACAATATTAACAGACCTTGAAGCAACATCTCAAGACATGAGTCAGGAAGTTAAAGCTTGGTCGCAAATGGGTCTGGACAATGACCCCAAGCATACTTCAAAAGTTGTGGCAAAATGGCTTAAGGACAACAACGTCAAGGTATTGGAGTGGCCATCACAAAGCACTGACCTCAACCCTATAGAAAATTTGTGGGCAGAACTGAAAAAGCGCGTGCGAGCAAGGAGGCCTACAAACCTAACTCAGTTACACCAGCTCTGTCAGGAGGAATGGGCCAAAATTCACCCAACTTATTGTGGGAAGCTTGTGGAAGGCTACCCGAAACATTTGACCCAAGTTAAACAATTTAAAGGCAATGCCAATTTAAAGCCAATTTAAAGGCAATGCTAATACTAATTGAGTGTATGTAAATTTTTGACCCACTGGGAATGTGATGAAAGGAAAAAAAGCTGAAATAAATAATTCTCTCTACTATTATTCTGACATTTCACATTCTTAAAATAAAGTGGTGATCCTAACTGACCTAAAACAGGGCATTTTTTACTAGGATTAAATTTCAGGAATTGTGAAAAACGGAGTTTAAATGTATTTGGCTAAGGTGTGTGTAAACTTCCAACTGCAACTGTATCTGGATATCATTGCCATTTATAGACATACCTTGGAAGACCACCTCAAGCATCTTAACAGAGTCTGCAAGGTAGGAACTTGGGTAACCAACTGGGAAAGGGAGAGGTCAGACCCCAGGTGGACAAATTGGAGTTCATTCAAACCCAAAACTCAAGTTAAATTCTAGCTTGGTCTTGTTTGAGGGAATGTATATTTTGTGACATGGGAGTAGGGAGTTTGATGTTTAGTTTCAGTATTTCAGCATGGTGACTGGTAAGTGTTCACACATAGAAAACAGAGTAATTTGATGTGCCTGATCATTTCCATATCTATCTCATTTGAAAACTACTATCTGACAATAGTTTTGCAAACACAAAGTTGTGTGTGCAAGATACGGGAGACCTGGAAAAGTTCAACCCAGAAAAAAGGTGTGAAGTGTGAAAAATCCAGGTCCATCTATTTAGGTGTGTTTTAAATATAATAAGCATTTATTAAGCGGTATATTGAGCATTAACATAATAAAATTAAAATTAAACAAACACGAAAGGGAAGAAATGTATACCCTCCATTTCTAAATGTTTTTTGTAGGTTTGGCATACTCTAGAGCATGGTAATATTTGATGGCACGTAAACACACCACTATTTAACCATTTTTTATTTATATAGTTACCATATTATTTAATCAGTGAAGAAACTCTTATCCAGAGTGACTTACAGGAGCAATTAGGGTTAAGTGCATTGCTCAAGGGCACATTGACAGATTTTTCACCTAGTCGGCTCGGGGATTCAAACCAACGACCTTTCGGTTACTGGCCCAGCGCCATTTCTCAGAAACACTCATATATCATACTGTGTTCAGCGTTGTCTGTCCCTACAGGTTCATGTTTTGGGTTGACTGGTTCATTTTACCTTTTTAAATAGGAAATTGGAAGGAAATGCAACTAAAATTTTTATAAAATATACATTATTAGCTACATCCATTAGGTAAAAGTTATGCATTGATAGTTCTAGTACGACTTCCAACACTTTCTCCTACTCTTTGTTTTGTATCTAATCATGGGTCTCTAGTTTTACATTGGACTCCAGTAGTAGAGTGATGCATTGGCGTGCCTTGCAAAATGTGATGATTTTATTCAAAAGCAAAAAGAGTATAGGATCAATGTAGTTTCAACCACTTATGGAAAGTGTTTGAATCAGGACAAAGCAGGACACGACTGGACTGGTAAAATTGTGTTGTGTTGGGCCTCTGTGGATTTTTGCAGAACAAGACAAAAGACTTGATATTAAATAAGAAAAAAAAACATTTTTTTTATTTAAAAGTCAACCGTTTCACTGAACAGGTGGGCCTGATAATTTAACAGGAGTCGGTGATCCTTCTAATGGAACTGAACTTCATTCCATTGTAACCCTGCATCTCTCTGAGGTTTCTGTACTCTCCAGGCCTCATGTACATCTGCCTGCCTTTGTAATGGGGCTGCTCGTACATCAGCCAGTGGCCGTCCATCACGTTGCAGGACTGGCAGTCTGACATACGGTAGCGCTCCTGGATGGAGTCACAGTCCTCGCTCATCTCGTGCATCTGACCTCCGAAGTTCTCCCTCTCGTAGATCCTCATCTTGTAGTTTCCTCTGTGCTGTTAAGATACATTTTGTATATGGGATTAGTTTATTATAAACGTTAAACTGTGTTGGAATCTGTGATGCATCATGGTGGTTCATACCATGGGGATGTTACGGCAGGACTTGATGCAGTCATCGAAACCCATCATACGCTGGTAGTCAGGGTACTCGCCCCTTCGCATGAAGTACTGGTTTCCCATGTAGTTGTTGCGATCATAGGCCATGAAGCAGCCGCTCTCAACCCTGCAGGAGTTGCACCTGCTAAGGTGGGAGGTCAGCTCAGGGCAGTCCTGGCTGGTCTCATAGGAGCGACCCTGGAAGTTCTTGTCCTCGTAGAAGATGATCTGAAAACAAATACTCTTGCAATTAGCCAGAAGAAAATGTGAAAATTGGTGGTTATAATACAATGCTTTACACTGGACTGCATTATTCAATCAAATCAATCAAATGTATTTATGAAGCCCTTTTAACATCAGCCGATGTCACAAAGTGCTGTACAGAAACTCAGCCTAAAACCCCAAACAGCAAGCAATGCAGATGTAGAAGCACTGAATGTTGATCTTTGTATAGTGTTATTACTGTATTTAATGTATATATTTCTATAAAACCACTGCATTACTGTATATACAGTAACAATCAGATCACATGACCTCTAAACTGCAAAGAACAATATTAACTCACCTTTCCCTGCATGTTTATGGTTATTTTGAGCGATGCTATAGCTATGCCGGTCTGCAGCCTGTTTTATACCTGATGTGACATCCAAAGAATCTCTGGTTCCATTGTATGAAACACATGAGTCAGCTGTATGCTATGCAATGGTTGCTCCCACTGTTTGTCACCACAGACGGGAAAGCATTATTATGTACAGTCAAAAGGGGGGACAAATGAGAATTTTCTGCCTTAAAAGCAATATTGAGGCTAATTTAGATGCACACGTGTAGTTTTATATGTATTTGAGGCCAAATGGTCTTCGATTTCAGGAATGCATTCTGAAATGAGTCCCTGTCATGTCTGTTTTAATAGCAGTCCTATTTTTTTTATTTTTTTTGTTTTTTGGGGGGGACAAATGCTATACTGTACTTCAGAATCTCAAACCAAATACATGTTTATTTGTCACATGCGTGGACTTACCGTGAATGCTTACTTACAAGCCCAGTTTTGAGATAATAGAGTTAAGAAAATATTGACTAAATAAATTGAAGTGAAAAAAAAAGTAACTATAAAATAACAATAATGAGGCTATATACAGGGGGTACCGGTACCAAGTCAATGTGCGGGTTACAGGTTAGTTGAGGTAATACAGGTTAGTTGAGGTAATTGAGGTAATTTGTACATGTATGTAGGGGTAAAGTGATTATGCATAGATAATAAACAGTGAGTATCAGCAGTGTAAAAAACACTGTTTTAAAATGCATTTATGAGTCTTCAATTTATTTTTGTATACCTTTAACAAAGGTACTACAGTATGTTAAACCAACTATCAACATTTTGATATTTACAACATTTTAATAGTTACTTATGCAAAAGTACCCACATGCCTACAAATGGCCAAAACGTCCCCAAAGCCAAGGGCCGGTAAAGAGGAGTGTCTATGTTCCACATGTTCTGAGGGAAGCACCTGTTTCAAGCAAAGCATGCTTCTGTTGGCTCCTGACCTGTCTGCCAGTCATGTACAACCTATCATCTTAGCAATCCTCTTGTGGGCACATCTAGCTTTTTTCAAACATGAGATGAGGGGAGAGACAAGGGAGGTCACTATCTATGACTCGTCAGAGCTGCTGGTTTCCAGCATTGTGGGTACATGTTCTCCACTGAGGGCTGAATCACAACTTGATGACATGGATCAAACATTTTCACACAATTCTATCATTGACTTCTATCAATGCACGATTTACATAGATATTTGAGCTACACATACCTAGCATGTTTGTATTTGGCAGGGGAGCAACTTTGGTTTTAGAAGTGGGGGGGCATAATTGTAATAATATTTTCTTTAGCCGGATAAACACTCCAAACAGACTACCCGACCACTCGGAGGCGTTCACATGGTCCTAAAGCACACCGTTGCCTCATTTTGTGTCACATTCCAATGAAAAACCCGGGGGCACAAAAATGCAATTTCCTAATGCGGGGGGGGGGGGGGGGGGGGGGGGGGGACATGTCACCCCTGTCCCCAGTGAAAGTTGCGCCCCTGGTATTTGGTTGACCACCGGATTTGTCCGGTGTCATTGAGGAGTTTACCACATCCATCATCGGCTTCACGAATAAGTGCATCTTATATGTAAAATGTAAATATGTAAATTGCATGTATATGTAACAAAAAAGCGGTAAAAACAAAAATAGCGATTTTTGTCCACTGAAGAGTGGGGGGGTTGGGTTAATAAAAACAAATATATACAAAAATAAATAGAAAAAAATACATCCCGACTGAGCTAAAGTCTAGAGCTGCCGCTTTCAAGAAGCGGGACACTAATCCGGATACTTATAAGAAATCCTGATACGCTCTACGACGAACCATCAAACAGGCAAAGTGTCAATACAGGACTAAGATCAAATCCTACTACACCGGCTCTGACACTCGTCGGATGTGGCAGGGCATGCAAACTATCATGGGAAACCCAGCAGCGAACTGCCCAGAAACGCGAGCCTACCAGACGAGCTAACTGATTTCTATGCTTGCTTCGAGACTAGCAACTCTGAAGCATGCATGAGAGCATCAGCTGTTCCGGACGACTGTGTGATCACGCTCTCCGTAGCCGATATGAGTAAGACTTTTAAACAGGTTAATATTCACAAGGCCGCAGGGCCAGATGGATTACCAGGACGAGTACTCAGAAAATGCACTGACCAGCTGGCAAGTGTCTTCACAAAAATGTTCAAGCTCTCCCTGACCAGTCTGTAATACCCACATGTTTCAAGCAGACCACCATAGTCCATGCGCTGAAGAATGCCAAGGTAACCTGTCTAAATGACTATCGCCTCGTAGCACTCACATCTGTAGCCACGAAATGCTTTGAAAGGCTGGTCATGGCTAACATTAACATCATCATCCAAGACACCCTGGACCCACTCCAATTCGCATACCGCCCCAACAGATCCACAGATGACGCAATTTCTATTGCACTCCACACTGTCATTTCCCAACTGGACAAAAGGAACAGTGTCCGTATCACTAAGGACCTAAAGTGCCTTGAGAAAGTATTCATACTGTCACATCCTGACCTTAGTTTATTTTTTATGTCTCTGTTCTAGTTTGGTCAGGGCGTGAGTTGGGGTGGGCATTCTATGTTGTGTATTCTAGGTTTTGTATTTCTGTGTTTGGCCTGGTATGGTTCCCAATCAGAGGCAGCTGTCGATCGTTGTCTCTGATTGAGAACCATACTTAGCTGTAATCGCTGCCAAATGTGCTTCTACAATGTATTGACTCAGAGGTGAATACTTATGTACATTTGGTATTTCTGTATTTCATATTTAATAAATAATGCTAATTTTCCAAAAAAACGTTGTCATTATGGGGTATTGTGTGTAGTTGGGTGACAATAATTGTATTTTTGATCCATTTTAAATTCAGGATGTAACACAACAAAATATGGAATAAGTCAAGCGGTATTCAAATTTTCTGAAGGCACTGTATTATGGTCCAAACACACCAACACAGTCATCAAGAGGGTATAACAACGCCTCTTCCCCTTCAGGAGGCTGAAAAGATTTGGCAATGGCCCTCAGATTCTCAAATTGTTCTATAGCTGCACCATTGAGAGCATCTTGACTGGCTGCATCACCAATTGATATGGCAACTGATTGGCATCCAACTGCAAGGCACAGAGGGTAGTGCGTATGGCCTAGTAAATCACTGGGGCCGAGCTCCCTGCCATCCAGAACAACAATACTGTGCGGTGTCAGAGGAAGGCCCTACAAAAGTGTCAAAGACACCAGCCACCAAAGTCATAGACTGTTCTCTCTGCTACCACATGGCATGCGGTGCAGGAGCACCAAGTCTGGGAACAAAAGCCTCCTGAACAGCTTCCACCCCCAAACCATAAGACTGCTGAACTGTTAATCAAATGGCTACCCTGACTACTTGCATTGACCCCCTTATATTTGCACTGAGTTTCTTGCACTATGCATACTCATTGGACTCTACTCAAACACTTACTGGACTCTACCCACACACTCATTGGACTCTACTCAAACACTTACTGGACTATACCCACACACTCATTGGAACCTACTCAAACACTTACTGGACTCTACCCACACACTCATTGGACTCTACTCAAACACTTACTGGACTCTACCCACACACTCATTGGACTCTACTCAAACACTTACTGGACTCTACCCACCCACTCATTGGACTCTACTCAAACACTTACTGGACTCTACCCACACACTCATTGGACTCTACTCAAACACTTACTGGACTCTACCCACACACTCATTGGACTCTACTCAAACACTTACTGGACTCTACCCCCACACACTCATTGGACTCTACTCAAACACTTACTGGACTCTACCCACACACTCATTGGACTCTACTCAAACACTTACTGGACTCTACCCACACACTCATTAAACTCTACTCAAACACTTACTGGACTCTACCCACACACTCATTGGACTCTACTCAAACACTTACTGGACTCTACCCACACACTCATTGGACTCTACTCAAACACTTACTGGACTCTACCCACACACTCATTGGACTCTACTCAAACACTTACTGGACTCTACCCACACACTCATTGGAACCTACTCAAACACTTACTGGACTCTACCCACACACTCATTGGACTCTACTCAAACACTTACTGGACTCTACCCACACACTCATTGGACTCTACTCAAACACTTACTGGACTCTACCCACCCACTCATTGGACTCTACTCAAACACTTACTGGACTCTACCCACACACTCATTGGACTCTACTCAAACACTTACTGGACTCTACCCACACACTCATTGGACTCTACTCAAACACTTACTGGACTCTACTCTACCCACACACTCATTGGACTCTACTCAAACACTTACTGGACTCTACCCACACACTCATTGGACTCTACTCAAACACTTACTGGACTCTACCCACACACTCATTGGACTCTACTCAAACACTTACTGGACTCTACCCACACACTCATTGGACTCTACTCAAACACTTACTGGACTCTACCCACACACTCATTGGACTCTACTCAAACACTTACTGGACTCTACCCACACACTCATTGGACTCTACTCAAACACTTACTGGACTCTACCCACACACTCATTGGACTCTACTCAAACACTTACTGGACTCTACCCACACACTCATTGGACTCTACTCAAACACTTACTGGACTCTACCCACACACTCATTGGACTCTACTCAAACACTTACTGGACTCTACCCACACACTCATTGGACTCTACTCAAACACTTACTGGACTCTACCCACACACTCATTGGACTCTACTCAAACACTTACTGGACTCTACCCACACACTCATTGGACTCTACTCAAACACTTACTGGACTCTACACACACACACTCATTGGACTCTACTCAAACACTTACTGGACTCTACCCACACACTCATTGGACTCTACTCAAACACTTACTGGACTCTACCCACACACTCATTGGACTCTACTCAAACACTTACTGGACTCTACCCACACACTCATTGGACTCTACTCAAACACTTACTGGACTCTACACACACACTCATTGGACTCTACTCAAACACTTACTGGACTCTACCCACACACTCATTGGACTCTACTCAAACACTTACTGGACTCTACCCACACACTCATTGGACTCTACTCAAACACTTACTGGACTCTACCCACACACTCATTGGACTCTACTCAAACACTTACTGGACTCTACCCACACACTCATTGGACTCTACTCAAACACTTACTGGACTCTACCCACACACTCATTGGACTCTACTCAAACACTTACTGGACTCTACCCACACACTCATTGGACTCTACTCAAACACTTACTGGACTCTACCCACACACTCATTGGACTCTACTCAAACACTTACTGGACTCTACCCACACACTCATTGGACTCTACTCAAACACTTACTGGACTCTACCCACACACTCATTGGACTCTACTCAAACACTTACTGGACTCTACCCACACACTCATTGGACTCTACTCAAACACTTACTGGACTCTACCCACACACTCATTGGACTCTACTCAAACACTTACTGGACTCTACCCACACACTCATTGGACTCTACTCAAACACTTACTGGACTCTACCCACACACTCATTGGACTCTACGCAAACACTTACTGGACTCTACCCACACACTCATTGGACTCTACTCAAACACTTACTGGACTCTACCCACACACTCATTGGACTCTACTCAAACACTTACTGGACTCTACCCACACACTCATTGGACTCTACTCAAACACTTACTGGACTCTACCCACACACTCATTGGACTCTACTCAAACACTTACTGGACTCTACCCACACACTCATTGGACTCTACTCAAACACTTACTGGACTCTACCCACACACCCATTGGACTCTACTCAAACACTTACTGGACTCTACCCACACACTCATTGGACTCTACTCAAACACTTACTGGACTCTACCCACACACTCATTGGACTCTACTCAAACACTTACTGGACTCTACCCACACACCCATTGGACTCTACTCAAACACTTACTGGACTCTACCCACACACTCATTAGACTCTACTCAAACACTTACTGGACTCTACCCACACACTCATTGGACTCTACTCAAACACTTACTGGACTCTACACACACACTCATTGGACTCTACTCAAACACTTACTGGACTCTACCCACACACTCATTGGACTCTATCCATACACTTACTGGACTCTACCCACACACTCACACATACTACACTGGCACTCCAACACATGCATACACACATACACCTATACGTATTACCTCAATTACCTCAACTACCTCGTACCCCTGCACATTGACTCGGTACCAGTACTCCCTGTATAGAGTCGTTATTGTTATTTTGTTGTGTTGCTATTTCCTTTTAGCAATGTTTTCTTACTTTTGAACTCTGCACTGTTGGGAAAGAGTAGGTATTTCACGGTAAAGTCTACACCTGTTGTGTTGGTCGCATGTGACATAACATTTCGGTTTGATTTAATATTGTGGCTGTAGAGGGTCATTTATCAAACTGGTCTCTCTATATTCATTTTTAAAATGTTTTAAATGTTCTTGATTGTCTTAATCCTGCTGATTGGTTTTAATGTCTGTGTAAAAAAGCTGTACCTTTACCATACACAACAGTGGAGACTGCTGAGGGGATGATTGGCTCATAATAACGGCTGGAACGAAGCGAATGGAATGGCATCAAACACATGGAAACCATGTGTTTGATGTATTTGATACCATTCCACTTATTCTGCTGCAGTTGCATAAAGAGATAGAAAAAAAGCTTAAGTGAACTGTATTAATATGCATTACTGTTTAATGGAGATGGGTTGATGGGATGTTGGTGGAGTAGTGCAACGTGTATTATTAGTTACGTTTGTTCACTCTACAAGTTGACCAAGACATTAGTGTTAACATCAAAATCCCTCTTTATCATCTTAAGGACATTCATTTGAATGCTTTATGGCAGTCAATAAGTCATGCCCATAACAGCACTTAGTAGGTTTTATGGAATAAAGTACAATTGAAATGTTACGCATATCTTTCTGGTAAAAATTTAAACACAAAACAGCAAAATATTGAAATAATGTAGCACACTCAATTGTTTTGGATTACTAATCACTTTTATTTGGTCAATATGAGATGTCTAGCACATATCAGTGATGCGCCTTATGCTCAGAAACTTCATGCCACTCATGCCCATCTCTCTGAAGCTCCTGTAC
Organism: Oncorhynchus clarkii lewisi; assembly: GCF_045791955.1. Lineage (NCBI taxonomy): Eukaryota > Metazoa > Chordata > Actinopteri > Salmoniformes > Salmonidae > Oncorhynchus > Oncorhynchus clarkii. Next base: position 38,077,750 of record NC_092168.1, on the reverse strand, counting down.
TCTCCAGGCCTCATGTACATCTGCCTGCCTCTGAAGTGGGGCTGCTCGTACATCAGCCAGTGGCCGTCCATCACGTTGCAGGACTGGCAGTCGGACATGCGGTAACGCTCCTGGATGGAGTCACAGTCGTCCATCATCTCGTGCATCTGACCTCCGAAGTTCTCCCTCTCATAGATCCTCATCTTGTAGTTTCCACGGTGCTGTTAGGAGGAAAGAACTTGTTGAATTATTTCCTGAATGCACCAGACAGTTGAATAGCTCAAATATGACTTGCATGATTAATTATGGAATTATGGGCCGTTACAGCAGCCTGAATATCATATTTTACCATGGGGATCATGCGGCAGGACCTGATACCATCGCTCATTCCCATCATACTCTGGTAGTCAGAGTACTCTCCCCTCTTCATGAAGTACTGGTTTCCCATGTAGTTGGGGCGCTCGTACACCATGAAGCATCCACTCTGGACCCTGCAGGATTGGCACCTGCTCATGTAGGAGGAAATGTCGGGGCAGTCGGAGCTGCACTCATAAGAGCGGCCCTGGAAGTTTCTGTCCTCGTAGAAGGTGGCCTGACAACACAATGTATTTATTTATAATTTCTAAATATATAATTCAATAAATGCAACAAATATAAGAAGCTTTTAGTAAAGATACAAAGATAATATAGAGAAAAATGTGTTTTAGAATAAAATTCAAATAAATGCTTACTCTTCCCATGTTCATGCCGGTGGTGGTCATTGTTGGTCACTGAGCTGCTGCTGTTGCTGCTGCTACTGCTGCACTGATGTCCTGTCTGTGGTAACCCTTACTTTTATACCTGACCTAATCCAAAGAATCTGTTAGACCCATTGTGTAAACCCCTGACCTAGCAACAGGGTATAGAGGCCTGTAGAGTGCTGAAGTACTGTAGTCATATTTCCACGTGACGGGGTCCCAAAAAAGACATAAAAGCCTATTTCCACTGTGAAACAGGTAACACAAAACCATTCAAAGGAACAATGGACTCTGACAGTGAAAACCATTGCATACATATATGCATATGAGTGGGGTGGAGTCTACAAGTCAGTTACACAATTTAATTATATTTCAACATATGATTCAAATTCCCTTGTGATCTCTTTCATTCAGTGAAGTCAGTTAAATATAACTCCTGTGTTAAATGTAACTCAATGCTAAAATGTAATCACCTGACTCCATAGATGTATTTTCTGTCAATATACTGTATATTTTTTTCTGGATCAGATATGGATCCCATGTCCCCCATGTCAATATCAGCTTTTCTATCAGAAACTCCCTGTTAAATAATGGTTCAGAGAAGTAAAACATTTATTTAAAGAGAATTCTAATGAGAATGAAATGAACAGAGAATAAAAAACCTTTTTTGACGACAATGTTTCAAAATGTTCCTGATTACTACTACTCAGTTAGTGTACCTAGATTGTGACCAACTGGGTTAGAAAACAGCACATTGTGTGGAATGAGGATTTGTTAAGAACATCACAAGCATAATTCATGTCCATTCCATGGGTGTATGGTAGCCCTAATTCTGCATGAGTTTAAATGTTCAGAGTTATGTTTCACTTATTGAGGAGATGCACCATATATTATCTTTCCTGACTAGAATGAAGATTACAACACACACAACTAACTAGCTATATCAATTAAACAAATATATTTGAAAAAGTGCAGTTGTGCCAACAAGTTAAAAGTAATTTGACAACTTGGGACTGAGAATATGCCATGAGGGATGCTGGCGAGCTGGATTTAAAATACTGGAGTTTTTAAAACATTAAAACCCTAATGTTAGGATAGGGGTTTGCCATGTCAGTGACGTAATCACTAAAGCAGCCGTTTTTAGCCATAGCATCCGCTGGCTAGTTTAGCTAACCAATGTCTTCACAAGGTCCTAAACCATATCATAACAGCCATCGATAAGAGACATTACTGTGCAGCCGTATTCATCGACCTGGGCAATCACAACATTCTTCTCGGCATACTCAACAGCCTTGGTTTCTCAAATGATTGCCTCGACTGGTTCACCAACTACTTCTCTGATAGAGTTCAGTGTGTCAAATCAGAGGGCCTGTTGTCCGTACCTCTGGCAGTCTCTACGGGGGTGCCACAGGGTTCAATTCTCGGTTCGACACTCTTCTCTGTATACATCAATGATGTTGCTTTTGCTGTTGGTGATTATCTGATCCACCTCTACGCAAACGACACCATTCTGTATACCTCTGGTCCATATTTTGGACACTGTGTTAACTAACCTCCAGACGAGCTTCAATGCCATGCAACTCTCCTTCCGTGGCCTCCAACTGCTCTTAAATATAAGTAAAACTGTAACGGTATTCGTCGTCTGAAGAAGAGGAATCATCGGACCAAAGCGCAGAGTGGTAAGTGTTCATGCTTGTTTTATTAAAACTGAACACTATAACAAAAATAAACAAGAGCATAACCGAAACAGTCCTGTAAGGTGCAAACACTAAACAGAAATTAACTACCCACAAAAACCATGTGGGGAAAAAGCTACCTAAGTATGGTTCCCAACGATAGACAGCTGTCCCTGATTGAGAACCATACCCGGCCAAAACAAAGAAAAAATAACATAGAATGCCCACCCAAATCACACCCTGACCAAACCAAAATAGAGACATAAAAAGCTCTAAGGTCAGGGCGTGACAAAACTAAATTCATGCTCTTCAACCGATCGCTGCCCGCACCTGCCTGCCCATCCAGCATCACTACTCTGGACGGTTCTGACAACTACAAATACCTAGGTGTCTGGTTAGACTGTAAACTCTCCTTTCAGACTCACATTAAACATCTCCAATCCAAAATGAAATCTAGAATCGACTTCCTATTTGGCAACAATGCATCCTTCATTCATGCTGCCAAACATACCCTCGTAAAACTGACCATCCTACCGATTCTCGACTTTTGCGATGTCATTTACAAAATAGCCTCCAACACTCTACTCAACAAATTGGATGCAGTCTATCACAGTGCCATCTGTTTTGTCACCAGAGCCCCATATACTTCCCACCACTGCGACCTGTACGCTCTCGTTGGCTGGCCCTCGCTTCATACTCGTCGCCAAACCCACTGGCTCCAGGTCATCTACAAGTCTCTGCTAGGTAAAGCCCCACCTTATCTCAGCTCACTGGTCACCATAGCAGCACCCACTCGTAGCACGCGCTCCAGCAGGTATATCTCACTGGTCACCCCCAAAGCCTATTCCTCCTTTGGCCGCCTTTCCTTCCAGTTGCCTGCTGCCAATGACTGGAACAAACTGAAAAAATTACTGAAGCTAGATACTCAATACTTCCCTCAATAGCTTTAAGCACCAGCTGTCAGAGCAGCTAACAGATCACTGCACCTGTACATAACCCATCTGTAAATATCCCATCCAACTACGTCATCCCCATACTGTATTTAAATCAAATCAAATCAAATCAAATTTTATTTGTCACATACACATGGTTAGCAGATGTTAATACGAGTGTAGCGAAATGCTTGTGCTTCTAGTTCCGACATTGCAGTAATAACAAGTAATCTAACTAGCAATTCCAAAACTACTGTCTTGTACACAGTGTAAGGGGATAAAGAATATGTACATAAGGATATATGAATGAGTGATGGTACAGAGCAGCATAGGCAAGATACAGTAGATGGTATCGAGTACAGTATGTACAAATGAGATGAGTATGTAAACAAAGTGGCATAGTTTAAAGTGGCTAGTGATACATGTATTACATAAGGATACAGTCGATGATATAGAGTACAGTATATACGTATGCATATGAGATGAATAATGTAGGGTAAGTAACATTATATAAGGTAGCATTGTTTAAAGTGGCTAGTGATATATTTACATCATTTCCCATCAATTCCCATTATTAAAGTGGCTGGAGTTGAGTCAGTGTCAGTGTGTTGGCAGCAGCCACTCAGTGTTAGTGGTGGCTGTTTAACAGTCTGATGGCCTTGAGATAGAAGCTGTTTTTCAGTCTCTCGGTCCCAGCTTTGATGCACCTGTACTGACCTCGCCTTCTGGATGATAGCGGGGTGAACAGGCAGTGGCTCGGGTGGTTGATGTTTATTTATTTATCTTGCTCCTTTGCACCCCAGTATCTCTACTTGCACATTAATCTTCTGCACATCTACCATTCCAGTGTTTAATGGCTATATTGTAATAACTTCGCCACCATGGCCCATTTATTGCCGTACCTCGGGTACCTCCCTCATTTGCACATGCTGTATATAGATTTTTCTACTGTATTATTGACTGAATGTTTGTTTATTCCATGTGTAACTCTGTGTTGTTGTATGTATCGAACTGCTTTGCTTTAGATGAATGTGGAGATTGTGTTATTTACTTAGCAATAACTAATACAGGGCCAACTGGAATTTCAAAAACAGATTCATAAAAAAACGTAATTCTTAATATCCTGTTGCGACTCTAGGGGCAGTATTTTCATTTTAGGAAAAAAAACTTTCCCGTTTTAAACGGTATATTTTGTCAGGACAAGATGCTAGAATATGCATTTAATTGACAGCTTAGGATAGAAAACACTCTAACGTTTCCAAAACTGTAAAAATATTGTCTGTGAGTATAACAGAACTGATGTTACAGGCGAAAGCCTGAGAAAAATCCAATCCGGAAGTGCCCCATATTTTGAAAGCGCTGTGTTCCAATGAGTCTCTATTGAGCTGTGAATGTACCATCAACGAGCTTATTCTTTCTACGTATTCCCCAAGGTGTCTACAGCATTGTGACGTTGTTTTACGCATTTATGTTGAAGAATAGCCATAGGCGGCTACATTGCGTAAGTGGTCAACTGATGGCTCCCAGGGTGACTCTCGAGTAAAGTACAGAGGTAGCCATTACTCCAATCGGTCCTACTGAAAAACTAATTGTCCCGACGGATATATTATCGAATAGATATTTGAAAAACACCTTGAGGATTGATTATAAACAACGTTTGCCATGTTTCTGTCGATATTATGGAGCTAATTTTGAATATTTTTCGCCGTTTTCGTGACTGCAATTTCCGGGCGATTTCTCAGCCAAATGTGAAGAACAAATGGAGCTATTTCGCCTACAAAAATAATATTTTTGGAAAAAGGAACATTGGCTGCAAACTGGGAGTCTCGTGAGTGAAAACATCCAAAGCTCATCAAAGGTAAACGATTTAATTTGATTGCTTTTCTGATTTCCGTGACCAAGTTACTAGCTGGCTAGCTGGACAAAATGCTATGCTAGGCTATCGATAAACTTACACAAATGCTTGTCTAACTTTGGCTGTAAAGTAGAGGTTTTAGTAGAGGTTTTTACTTAAAATTCATATAATGTGATTTTCTGGATTTTTGTTTTAGATTCCGTCTCTCACAGCTGAAGTGTACCTATGATATAAATTACAGACCTCTACATGCTTTGTAAGTAGGAAACCCTGCAAAATCGGCAGTGTATCAAATACTTGTTCTCCCCACTGTATATACTGTATATCCATATACATACATACATACACATACCCACAAACAGTTGAAGTCAGAGGTTTACATACACCTTAGCCAAATACATTTAAACTCAGTTTTGAACAATTTCTGACATTTAATCCTAGTAAAAATCCATGTTTTAGGTCAGTTAGGATCACCACTTTATTTTAAGAATGTGAAATGTCAGAATAATAGTAGAGAGAATGATTTATTTCAGCTTGAATTTCTTTCATCACATTTCCAGTGGGTCAGACGTTTACATACACTCAATTAGTATTTGGTAGCAATGCCTTTAAATTGTTTTTAACTTAGGTCAAATGTTTCGGGTAGCCTTCCACAAGCTTCCCACAATAAGTTGGGTTAATTTTGGCCCATTCCTCCTGACAGAGCTGGTGTAACTGAGTTAGTTTAGTAGGCCTCCTTGCTCGCACACGTTTTTTCAGTTCTGTCCACACATTTTTTATAGGATTGAGGTCAGGGCGTTGTGATGGCCACTCCAATATCTTGACTTTGTTGTCCTTAAGTCATTTTGCCACAACTTTGGAAGCATGCTTGGGGTCATTGTCCATTCGGAAGCCCATTTGCGACCAAGCTTTAACTTCCTGACTGATGTCTTGAGATGTTGCTTCAATATATCCACATAATCCTACCTCATGATGCCATCTATTTTGTGAAGTGCACCAGTCCCTCCTGCAGCAAATCACCCCTACAGCATGATGCTGCCAACCCCGTGCTTCACGGTTGGGATGGTATTCGGCTTGCAAGCCTCCCCCTTTTTCCTCCAAACATAAAAATGGTCATTATGGCCAAACAGTTCTATTTTTGCTTCATCAGACCAGAGGACATTTCTCCAAAAAGTATGATCTTGGTCCCAATGTGCAGTTGCAAATCGTAGTCTGGCTTTTTAATGGCGGTTTTGGAGCAGTGGCTTCTTCCTTGCTCAGCGGCCTTTCAGGTTATGTCGATATAGGACTCATTTTACTGTGGATATAGATACTTGTTGTACCTGTTTCCTACAGCATCTTCACAAGGTCCTTTGCTGTTGTTCTGGGATTGATTTGCACTTTTCGCACCAAAGAACGTTCATCTCTAGGAGACAGAACGCGTCTCCTTCCTGAGCGGTATGACGGCTGCGTGGTCCCATCGTGTTTATACTTGCATACTATTGTTTGTAAAGATGAACGTGGTACCTTCAGGTGTTTGGAAATTGCTCCCAAGGATGAGCCAGACTTGTGGAGGTCTACAATTTCTTTTCTGAGGTCTTGGCTGATTTCTTTTGATTTTCCCATGACATCAGGCAAAGAGGTGATGAGTTTGAAGGTAGGCGTTGAAATACATCCACAGGTACACCTCCAATTGGCTCAATTGTCTTCTGATGTCAATTAGCCTCTCGGATGCTTCTAAAGCCATGACATCATTTTCTGGAAGTTGTGGAGTGGTCTAAAAACTAGTTTTAATGACTACAACCTAAGTGTATGTAATCTTCCGACTTCTACTGCATATACATATACATACACACTTATTTTTTTAGAATATAGCTTTTTTATTAACCACAAACCCTACCACCCCTCCCCCAATTGGAGTAAACTAATAAACACTAACACTTACAGTAGACTTCTTCTTTCAGTTTATACATACTTTACACATTTTACAGACAGTTTATTTTACAATAGTTATATTTAGTTTGTTTTTAGTCCTGGCCTTCCTCAATTTCTGATGTTCATCCAGTTTGATTTCTATTTGTAACTGTGCTTTTTCACAAAGGTTTTGAACCTATGTACATCTTACAGACCCCGTATACAGACATTTGTTATCTTGTTGTTATTAGTCTTTTATTAGTCCCTTCAGCTTCATTCAACCCCTCCCATCTATCTCTCAACACCATCCAGTCCCACCCTTCAGCTTCATTCAACCCCTCCCAGTCCCACCCTTCAGCTTCATTCAACCCCTCCCATCTATCTCTCAACACCATCCAGTCCCACCCTTCAGCTTCATTCAACCCCTCCCATCTATCTCTCAACACCATCCAGTCCCACCCTTCAGCTTCATTCAACCCCTCCCATCTATCTCTCAACACCATCCATTTTGGATTTCTATTTGCCATGTATTTTTCAACTGTGCTGTGATGCTTCACAAAAGTCCTGAACATTTCTATTCTCATAGCTTCTACATACTGTAAATTAAAGATAATTTTTTTTCTCTAAAATAATAATTATATTATTGAACGATTGACTACGTCTTTTCAAAACAATAATGATTAGTTGTTGCTCAGTGAGCAACTGTGTGGAATGGTTTCCAAAGAGGGCCACGTGGACTTTAATGTCCCTGGGAAAATCCTGGTTTCATGCTAAAATCTCAAGAAATAAAATCAAATCAAATGTTATTAGATTTGATTTCTTGTTCACACACCTGCAATCATTGTCATATAGCTGAGACCAATTATGCTAACATGATACAACATGCAGTACAGTACGTTATATTACATTTATTAATCAGTAGGTACATTTGTTGTCACACTTAAAAAGGGATACATTAAAGGGATCGTGTGAGACTTTGCGAATTAACGACCTTTTCTACTTACCCAGAGTCAAATGAACTGATGGATGAAAAGTTTATGTCTATGGTAGTTGAACTAGCGTTAGTTCTATGACTGGAAGTCTACTGGAACAGCTAGCATGCGGGATTAGTCAGAGTTAATTTTGATTTGAGTTCATCTGACTCTGAGTAAGTAGAAAAAGGGCTTAAAATCACTTAAATAGGTTTGTGAATTATTTTATTCAATGGTTTATGTATAGTAGCAAACAATATATTTAATGGTTTGTAGTATATAGTAGCATGACTCAATGATACACATCATGCTCATGAACCTAATACCGCTTACGCTGTGCCCCAATACCAAAATATTGAAATAATGTAGCACACTCAAATGTTACGGATTACTAATCACTTTTATTTGGTCAATATGAGATGTCTAACACATATCAGTGATACGCCTCATGCTCATGAACCTCATGCCACTCATGCCCATCTCTCTGAAGCTCCTGTACTCTCCAGGCCTCATGTACATCTGCCTGCCTCTGAAGTGGGGCTGCTCGTACATCAGCCAGTGGCCGTCCATCACGTTGCAGGACTGGCAGTCTGACATACGGTAACGCTCCTGGATGGAGTCACAGTCGTCCATCATCTCGTGCATCTGACCCCCGAAGTTCTCCCTCTCGTAGATCCTCATCCTGAAGTTTCCACGGTGCTGTTAGGAGGAAAGAACATCATAGGGTTACTTTATTGATCAGTGAAATTATTAACAAACTCATTTTGTATGAGAATACCACCATCAAAACATACTTTATTTTCAAAGATTAATCTATGTTCAACCCACCATGGGGATCATGCGACAGGACCTGAAACCATCGCTCATTCCCATCATACTCTGGTAGTCAGAGTACTCTCCCCTCTTCATGAAGTACTGGTTTCCCATGTAGTTGGGGCGCTCGTACACCATGAAGCATCCACTCTGGACCCTGCAGGATTGGCACCTGCTCATGTAGGAGGAAATGTCGGGGCAGTCGGAGCTGCACTCATAAGAGCGGCCCTGGAAGTTTCTGTCCTCGTAGAAGGTGGCCTGAAAATAAAATAGAATCATCATTCTTGAAATTAAACAATTGTACAAAACAAACATTTTAGATACATTTGCGATGCTATTCAGTCACAATGGTAACCAGGTATCGGGATAAGTATAACTATCATGTTGTAGTTTAGGGTGCTAGAGCATTACAGCCCTTTTGTAGAACAATCTATGAAAGTTAAAGAATGGGTTGAAAAAAAAAACTTCCCCGTGCTTACCCTGCCCATGTTCATGCTGGTGTTGGACATGTTTGCTCACTGTACTGCTGGTTGCTGCCCCTGAACTGACTTCCTACCAGGTTTAACCCTTTATTTTATACATGACCAAACCTAAAGAATCCCTAGCTCCATTGTTCAAACCCCTGACCCAGCACCATGCTATAGAGGCCTATTGAGGCCACTGAGGTGACGTCCACATTTCCAGGGACTGGATCCCTCAGGTCCTATTGTAACCATCGATGGCCACTAGATTATCACCAGTTGATCTCTCCTTAAACCATAAATATGTGCCAAAATACCCTGCACAGCTTATTTCAATTGCAACCATTATTGACCACCAAATTACTGCTCCCTAAAGCTGATGTCAGTGTTAACATTTTAGTCCTGCTTGCTGTCAGAATCTTTGAAGACTGTTTGCCTCTGTATTTCCTGTGCTTGCTGCTGCCCACGATACTGGGTAAACCGTAAAGCTGATGTCAGTGTTAACATTTTAGTCCTGCTTGCTGTCAGAATCTTTGAAGACTGTTTGCCTCTGTATTTCCTGTGTTTGCTGCTGCCCACGATACTGGGTAAACCGTAAAGCTGATGTCAGTGTTAACATTTTAGTCCTGCTTGCTGTCAGAATCGTTGAAGACTTTTTCGGCCTCTGCTCTACACACATACATTCAGTATAAGGAAGGTGTTCTTGTTTTGTACACGCAGTGAATATCTAAGTAAATAAACAGAGCTCTCTGCATCAACAGATCTCTCTGTTTCACTGTAGACAGGGTTCCTGGATGAAGATTGAATCTAATCCTCAACTATAAAGAATGGTGCTATGATAGCTAACATTTGATACTGTAGCTATCTGATAGAAAATGTTACCAGACTAGCTAGCTAGAAAACAACTATGTCTGACTTGTTATGAAGCACATTGACCACTGGAAATTAAACTACAAGGTGTGTATTTTGGTCATCTTTAAATTAGAACAGTTGGACAAACTGTTTGCTTCTGTATTTCCTGTGTTTGCTGCTGCCCACGATACTGGGTAAACCGCGAGGAAGCAGGTAGCCTAGTGGTTAAGAGTGTCGGGCCAGCAACAGAACGGTCAGAAATTCAAATCCCTGCTCTGACCAGGTGAAAAATCTGTCAATGTGCTCTTGAGCAATGCACTTAACCCCAATTGATCCTGTAAACTGCTCTGAATAAGAATTTCTGCTAAATTACATAAATGTAAAATCCATCTAATGCTATAAAGTGGCTCTGGGTACACCTTGTGACTCAGCAAACATTTGGTTCTGGCTCCTCCCACAGCTTCTCCGAGCTTCTCTGATTGTTAGCTATGGAGTTAGTGAGTGCAGTGAGTCCCTCGGAAGTCTAGTAAATCAGCTACATTTGTTCAGTGACTTGGCAGATTGTGTATGCTTGCTTATCCTTCCTCTTTAAAATAGCATAATTAAGTAGCTTGCTAGCAAACAAGCAAACACAAAGTCACCTTAATAACGTCAATGATGCATTGTCTGTAATTCTCAAGATATCTCAAAAAAGTATTCAAATAAAAGTTCCCATATATAAAATATAAGGCTTTTAGCACACTATGTTTACTATACATTTGAATATAGTTGTGTAAATATCAGATATCTCTTCACATATTACATTTCATAATATATTTAGTATGATATGTTAAGTCCTGCATTTTTTTGGTGTTGCAAATTTCCTGTTATTTGTACAGTGCATTGGGAAGGTATTCAGACCCCTTGACTTTTTCCTCATTTTGTTACCTCACAGCCTTAATTTAAAAAAACATACCCTCATCAATCTACACACAATACCCCATAATGATGAAGCAAAAAACGTTTTTTAGATTTTTTGGCGTATTTAAAAAATAAATAAAAAACAGAAATATCACATTTACATAAGTATTCAGACCCTTTACTCCGTACTTTGCTGAAGCACCTTTGGCAGTGATTACAGTCTCAAGTCTTCTTGGCACACCTGTATTTGGGGAGTTTCTCCCATTCTTCTCTGAAGATCCTCTCAAGCTCTGTCAGGTTGGATGGGGAGCGTTGCAGCAGAGCTATTTTCAGGTCTCTCCAGAGATTTTCAATCGGGTTCAAGTCAGGGCTTTGGGTGGATCACTCAAGGACATTCAGAGACTTGTCGCGAAGCCACTCCTGCATTGTCTTGTTTGTGTGCTCAGGGTCGTTGTCCTGTTGGAAGGTAAACCTTTGCCACAGTTTGAGGATAGCATCCCAACAGCATGATGCTGCCACCACCATGCTTCACAGTAAAGTACTTCATTGTTACCCAGAAATGATTTGATATTGAGACAAAAACGGCTGCATTGGGTATTTTAAATCTATTTAATTAACATTCAATCTATTTAATTAAATCATTCAATCTATTTAATTAACAAATTAATACATTACTGATGTATTTGATTTAGAAATACATAATACAATTGTAAGTTTTGTACAAATGTATTTAGTATCACAGTTATCAACTATAAAGGATAGTTAAGTAACAACTCAATTTTAATGATGTATTCACTGGTTACCCACTAGGCACACACTGGTTACCCACTAGGCACACACTGGTTACCCACTAGGCACACACTGGTTACCCACTAGGCACACACTGGTTACCCACTAGGCACACACTGGTTACCCACTAGGCACACACTGGTCACCCACTAGGCACACACTGGTTACCCACTAGGCACACACTGGTTACCCACTAGGCACACACTGGTTACCCACTAGGCACACACTGGTTACCCACTAGGCACACACTGGTTACCCACTAGGCACACACTGGTTACCCACTAGGCACACACTGGTTACCCACTAGGCACACACTGGTTACCCACTAGGCACACACTGGTTACCCACTAGGCACACACTGGTTACACACTAGGCACACACTGGTTACCCACTAGGCACACACTGGTTACCCACTAGGCACACACTGGTTACCCACTAGGCACACACTGGTTACCCACTAGGCACACACTGGTTACCCACTAGGCACACACTGGTTACCCACTAGGCACACACTGGTTACCTACTAGGCACACACTGGTTACCCACTAGGTACACACTGGTTACCCACTAGGCACACACGGGTTACCCACTAGGCACACACTGGTTACCCACTAGGCACACACTGGTCACCCACTAGGCACACACTGGTCACCCACTAGGCACACACTGGTTACCCACTAGGCACAGACTGGTTACCCACTAGGCACACACTGGTTACCCACTAGGCACACACTGGTCACCCACAAGGCACACACTGGTTACCCACTAGGCACACACTGGTTACCCACTAGGCACACACTGGTTACCTACTAGGCACACACTGGTTACCCACTAGGCACACACTGGTTACCCACTAGGCACACACTGGTTGAATCAATGTTGTTTCCACGTCATTTCAATGAGTAGGAATGTCGGTCTACGTTAAGTTACTTTGAACAAAATATATAGACCCATTGATTCTTGAAGAATATAACTTATAAATGCATCACGACCTTAGTTTAACTGTTGTACCCCATCAGAATCCAAAATATGAGCTTGTTTGAATCCAGTGTTTATAAATATTATACATGTGAACAAATGCTGTATAGCCTCCAAACATGTTTAAAACAGTAATTATCGTATATTGGATGGTCAGTTCTTACATCCAGAGCTCTGTCTATGAATCTGAGAGTGATTACATTTCTCCAGGCACATCTTTCAGCTTTTTACCAAAACAGAGGTGGGGTGTGCTTTGTTATTGTTTCAACTGTAGATTTCCCATTTAAGTCAATATGTGTGATTTCTTTTAAATGTCTTAAATCGTGTGCAATCTTTTTTTTTTTTAAGTAATGCTCAATGTATGGAGAACCTTCCATTTCAAGGCTGTTACTAGCTACTCTCAAAAGTCTTTATGTTACTTTGTTTGAGAAACAGCCAATTGAGAAGCAGCCTTTCTAAAGACAGTGAGGGATCCAGTCCCTGGAAATGTGGCCTCAGTACGCCTCTATAGCATGGTGCTGGGTCAGGGCTTTGAACAATGGAGCTAGGGATTCTTTAGGTTTGGTCAGGTATAAAAGAAAGGGTTAAACCCGGTAGGAAGTCAGTTCAGGAGCAGAAACCAGCAGTACAGTGAGCAAACATGTCCAACACCAGCATGAACATGGGCAGGGTAAGCACAGGGAAGTTTATTTTTTAAACATATTCTTTCATTTTCATAGATTGTTCTACAAAAGGGCTGTAATGCTCTAGCACCTTAAACTACAACATGATAGTTGTACTTATCCCGATAACCTGGTTACCATTGTGACTGAATAGCATCGCAAATGTATCTAAAATGTTTGTTTTGTACAATTGTTTAATTTCAAGAATGATGATTCTATTTTATTTTCAGGCCACCTTCTACGAGGACAGAAACTTCCAGGGCCGCTCTTATGAGTGCAGCTCCGACTGCCCCGACATTTCCTCCTACATGAGCAGGTGCCAATCCTGCAGGGTCCAGAGTGGATGCTTCATGGTGTACGAGCGCCCCAACTACATGGGAAACCAGTACTTCATGAAGAGGGGAGAGTACTCTGACTACCAGAGTATGATGGGAATGAGCGATGGTTTCAGGTCCTGCCGCATGATCCCCATGGTAGGTTGAGATAGGTTGAGATAATCTTTGAAAATAGAAGTAATCTTGTCATGGTGGTATCTCTCATATCACACAAGTTTATAAATAATTTATCTGAACAAGTCAACCTGTTCTTTCCTCCTAACAGCATCGTGGAAACTTCAGGATGAGGATCTACGAGAGGGAGAACTTCGGAGGTCAGATGCACGAGATGATGGACGACTGTGACTCCATCCAGGAGCGTTACCGTATGTCAGACTGCCAGTCCTGCAACGTGATGGACGGCCACTGGCTGATGTACGAGCAGCCCCACTTCAGAGGCAGGCAGATGTACATGAGGCCTGGAGAGTACAGGAGCTTCAAGGATATGGGCATGGGAATGGGAGGCATGGGCAGCATGAGTGGCATGAGGTTCATGAGCATGAAGCGTATCATGGACAACATGTCTATGTAAATACTTCAAATGTTGTATGAACATTGTTGATTAAATTTGTTCCAATTTTAGAACTGCTAAATTGTCTTCTGTTTGTGATGCTTTTAGTCAGAGCACTTCATGTTTGAGCGCTTCACTATTTCACTCCCTACATCTTTAACATTTCAAAGTTTCTGTGTAGATATGATTCTGTACAATAGATTTTTAAAAAAACTGTATTTAATTAGGCATAGATTCATAGATTCATAGGCTCAAATTCTTATTTACAATGACGGCCTACACCTGCCAAACCCGGACAACGCTGGGCCAATTGTGCGCCACCCTATGGGACTCACATTCACGTCCGGATGCAATGCAGCCTGGAATCGAACCAGAGTGTCTGCAGTGACACCTCAAGCATTGAGATGCATTGCCTTAAACCGCTGCGCCACTTGGGAGCCTAATGTACTGTAGGCTAGATGTAAAATAATATCCAGTGATATCTCAGATCTTTAATTTAGAACATATTACTCGATCCTGCCATGCTATTTTGCAGTGCACAATTTTAAGGATTTTCATATAAACAAACTTTCAAAATCAAGGTAACAGTTATCGAAAACAATAAATATAGGGTGAGGGGAGTGTGAGCCACAATTAATTAGCATTTGTTTCCTTATCTAATATCTACAAAAGTAAGTTTAAAAGTAGAAGAAAATAAGTACTATGTAACAATGTGTACCTAAATGTGTACCTACATATGTACCTTACTGTGTACAGTACCTACATTTGTACCTAAATGTGTAGTGTACTGTACCTAAATTTGTGCTTTACATAAATGTTTACCTAAATGTGTACTGTACCTAAATGTGTACCTAAATGTGTATTGTATCTAAATGTGCACCTAAATGTGTACTGTACCTACTGTAAATGTGTACTGTACCTAAATATGTACCTAAATGTGTACTGTACCTAAATGTGTACCTAAATGTGTACTGTACCTAAATGTGTTAAAAATTTAGAATTTCAAGAAGCGATAATTGAGAATTTCAATAAGCATTTTTCTACGGGTGACCATGCTTTACACCTAGCTACCCCAACCCGGTCAACAGCCCTGCAACCCCACAGCAACTTGCCCAAGCCTCCGCTATTTCTCCTTCACCCAAATTCAGATAGCTGATGTTCTGAAAGAGTTGCAAAATATGGACCCTACAAATCAGCCGGGCTAGACAACCTGGACCCTCTCTTTTTTTAAATTAACCGCCAAAATTGTTGCAACCCCTATTACTAGCCTGTTCAACCTCTCTATCGTATTGTCTGAGATCCCCAAAGATTGGAAAGCTGCCGCGGTCATCCCCCTCTTCAAAGAGTAGACACTCTAGACCCAAACTGCTACAGACCTATATCTATCCTACTATGCCTTTCTAAGGTCTTCGAAAGCCAAGTTAACAAACAGATCACCGACCATTTCGAATCCCAACGTACCTTCTCCGCTATGCAATCTGGTTTCCGAGCTGGTCATGGGTGCACCTCAGCCACGCTCAAGGTCCTAAACGATATCATAACCGCCGTCGATAAGAGACAATAATGTGCAGCTGTATTCATCGACCTGGCCAAGGCTTTTGACGCTGTCAATCACCACATTCTTATCGGCAGACTCAACAGCCTTGGTTTCTCAAATGACTGCCTCGCCTGGTTCACCAACTACTTCTCAGACAGGTCAGTGTGTCAAATCGGAGGGCCTGTTGTCCGGACCTCTGGCAGTCTCTATGGGGGTGCCACATGGTTCAATCCTCGGGCCGACTTTCTTCTCTGTATACATCAATGATGTTGCTCTTGCTGCTGGTGACTCTCTGTTCCACCTCTATGCAGACGACACCATTCTGTATACTTCTGGCCCTTCTTTGAACACTCTGTTAACTAACCTCCAGACGAGCTTCAATGCCATACAACACTCCTTCCGTGGCCTCCAACTGCTCTTAAATACAAGTAAAACTGAATGCATGCTTTTCAACCGATCACTGCCCGCACCTGCCCGCCCGTCCAGCATCACTACTCAGGACGGTTCTGACTACAACTACAAATACCTAGGTGTATGGTTAGACTGTAAACTCTCCTTCCAGACTCAGATTAAGCATCTCCAATCCAAAAAGTCTCTGCTAGGTAAAGCCCTGCCTTATCTCACTGGTCACCATAGCAGCACACACCCATAGCACGCGCTCCAGCAGGTATACTTCACTGGTCACCACCAAATCAAAATTCCTCCTTCGGCCGCCTTTCCTTCCAGTTCCCTGCTGCCAATGACTGGAACGAACTGCAAAAATCTCTGAAGCTGGAGACTAATATCTCCCTCACTAGCTTTAAGCACCAGCTGTCAGAGCAGCTAGCACCTGTACATAGCCCACCTGTAATTAGCCCATCCAACTACGTCATCCCCATACTGTTATTTATTTGATTTATTTTGCTCCTTTGCACCCCAGTATCTCTACTTGTACACTCATCTTCTGCACATCTACCATTCCAGTGTTTAATTGCTATATTGTAATTATTTCGCCACTCTGGCCTATTTATTGCCTTTCTGCCGTCATCCTACCTCATTTGCACACACTGTATGTAGACTTTTTCTACTGTATTATTGATTTTATGTTTGTTTATTCCATGTGTAACTCTGTGTTGTTGTTTGTGTTGCACTGCTTTGCTTTATCTTGGCCAGGTCACAGTTGTAAATGAGAACTTGTTCTCAACTAGCCTACCTGGTTAAATAAAGGTGAAATAAATAAAATAAAAATAGAAGTGTACTTAAACGTGTACTGTACCTAAACGTGTACTGTACCTAAATGTGTACTGTACCTAATTGTGTACCTAAATGTGTACTGTACCTAAGTGTGTACTGTACCTAATTGTGTACCTAAATGTGTACTGTACCTAAGTGTGTACCTAAATTTGTACTGTACCTTCATGTGTACCCAAATGTGTATTGTACCTAAATGTGTACCTAAATGTGTACTGTACCTAAATGTGTACCTAACTGTGTTTTGTACCTACATGTGGACCTAATGTGTACTGTACCTACTGTAAATGTGTATTGTACTTAAATGTAGACCTAAATGTGTATTGTACCTAAATGTGTACCTAATGTGTACTGTACCTACTGTACCTAAATGTGTACCTAACTGTGTTTTGTACCTACATGTGGACCTAATGTGTACTGTACCTACTGTAAATGTGTATTGTACCTAAATGTAGACCTAAATGTGTATTGTACCTAAATGTGCACCTAAATGTGTACTGTACATAAATGTGTACCTAATTTGTACTGTACCTACTGTACCTACTGTACCTAAATGTGTAGCTAAATACATGCATTTTATATTTTATATTTTTCCTCTCTTTTTCAAAATGAAAGAAAAATTATAGAAAATGTTCCTAATACAAAATAAAATACAACAATTAATTTGGAATTAATTTGGAAAATATTCTAGAATTTTTGTCTTACTTTGAACATGTGGAGTAGGTTGTGTACTTCAGTAGGACAAACATCCATATAATTATATTTAGATTACATTAGAAGGCTTTGCAAGGGATGTGTAGACTTTCACTAGGCACTGTAGCTACACATTGATACATAGCACTTACAACTTTTATACTTGTTTGCGATATGTGTAATTACACCTTGACTGGTTTCATAGATATACGATTTTGTAAACAAATGCAAATTAATTGTTGCTAATGTTCCTCTCACCCTATAATCATTGTTTTAGATAAGTCTGTTATTTTGATTTTGAAAGTTTCTTTGAAAATCCTTAAAATTGTGCATCGCAAAATAGCATGTAAAGATCTGAGATATCACTGGATATTATATTACATCCAGCATTCATCTATTGTACACATTCATGTCTACAGTACACATAAACTTTGAAATGTTAAAGATGTAGGGAGTGAAATAGTGAAGGCTTAAACATGGAGTGCTCTGAGTGTAATAATCACAAAAGAAGACAATTTAGCAGTTATAGAATTTGAAAACTATTTAATCAACAATTTTCATACATTTGAGGAATTTACATAGACATGTTGTCCATGATACGCCTCATGCTCATGAACCTCATTCCACTCATACCCATATCCCTGAAGCTCCTGTACTCTCCAGGCCTCAAGTACATCTGCCTGCCTCTGTAGTGGGGCTGCTCGTACATCAGCCAGTGGCCGTCCATCACGTTGCAGGACTGGCAGTCTGACATACGGTAACGCTCCTGGATGGAGTCACAGTCGTCCATCATCTCGTGCATCTGACCTCCGAAGTTCTCCCTCTCATAGATCCTCATCCTGAAGTTTCCACGGTGCTGTTAGGAGGAAAAAACAGGTTAAATTGATAAGATAAATTATATGTTAAACTTGTGTAATAGGAGAGTTTTATTTTCAATAACAAGATTAGTCTATTTTAAGATGACATATTTTCAACCAACCATGGGGATCATGCGGCTGGACCTGATGCAGTCATTCATTCCCATCATACTCTGGTAGTCTGAGTACTCTCCCCTCTTCATGAAGTACTGGTTTCCCATGAAGTTGGGGCGATCGTACACCATGAAGTTGCCGCTCTCCACCCTGCAGGAGTGGCACCTGCTCAGGTAGGAGGACATGTCGGGGCAGTCCTGGCTGGTCTCATAGGATCGACCCTGGAAGTTCTTGTCCTCGTAGAAGATGATCTGAAAACACAACAATAAAATACATGGAAATATTATTATCAAATAAATATTTTGAAAGATATTGCAATTATGATTTCCTTAACCAGCCATTAGTCAAGCATTAAACATACAACTTCAAATTATAGGATGAAACACTCTGCCTACCTTGCCCATCATGGTTGCGGTTGTTTCTTTGAGCTGTGCTGCTGCTTCACTGGTGTCCTGCCTGTTTTAACACTTACTTTTATACCTGACCTAACCCAAAGAATCTGTGTGTCCCATTGTGTAAACCCCTGACCCAGCAACACAGTATAGAGGCCTGTAGAGTGCTGAAGTGCTTTCCCTACATTTCCATGTGACTGGGTCCCTAGAAGACTTTAGAATGGGTTTTTCCATTTAGAAGTCAATACAACTGAGCTTTTCAAAGCAGTATACGATGGTCTGTTTTACACATTTCAAAACACACCAGGTATTTAGTGAAACATGTTCAGTAAAAGTGTTATTTTGCTTGAGTTAATTTTTAATGCTATAGCCGTGACATAATCCATAAATCTATACCAACAGCTTTCATTTTGGTTTCACATGCCAGTTAACTACTGTGTATAGATGCAAACAAATGAGTTAAGAAAATAGATAACAATCACATAGTTTGATGGATATGATATTAATAGATACATATTACAGTGTTGTTAAATAGTCACTCTTAAAGAAAATGAAATTGCCAGAACATTTATAATTGATTATAAATGTATTAATTATATATTTCCCTCATTCAACCATAAAAGTGTACCTATAATCTTCCCTATAGTTCACTGCCTCATTTTCTCTGTATTCGAGGTGTAAGATAGCTTGAATTCCCCATATTTATCACTGCAGTGTTCATATGAATTCTAACATGGTATTTGCTATTCAGCAGACACTTCTGTCCAAAGCGACTTGCATCAGTGAAAGAATGCATTTTCACATGGGTGACCCCAGGAGCAGTTGAACCCACGACCCGGACGTTGCTAGGGACATGCTCCTACCAAATGAGCCACACAGGACCACTATACATCATTTCCTGGGGAAGAATGATAACTTGAATTCTGCTTGCATACCTCAATCTATAACTCAAAACTCCAATTCAGTGTATGACTTCAGTGAAAGTCTAAACTAAGGCGTTAAATTAGGATTAAGCCCTCGTAGAACACTGTAACATATTCTGTAGTCTTGGAAACCCTGCTTTAGCATGTTTTATTCTGGCCTTTGGTTTTTGTTATTGCCTAATCATTATACTATATTTGCTTCAACCTCTAAAAGTCTAAGCCGTTGGGAGGGATTTTACTAAGATAACATATGGAATCGTTTTAAGCTGGATGGATCATTTAGCTATTTGATTTAGAATTTTAGGACCCCTTTAGGTACACATTTGGCCTTTACTACTATAATCCATAGAAGCGCATTGAATAACACATTCATAAATAGAAAAAAAAGAGTCAAAAAATAAATGATAAGGAACACGTTTTTGAAGTGGTTGTCCTATATCTAAGAGATGTAAGAAAGCTCAGGAAATATGAACACTTTTTTTAATAAGGAACACGTTTCTGAAGTGGTTGTCCTATATCTAAGAGATATAAGAAAGCTCAGGAAATATGAACGTTTTTTTGTCTGATTTGAGGATTAATAATGGTATATTTTGCTGAAGTTGAAGCTACTGTACATAACCGCTCCGTTGTTGGCAACTTAACATTTTTCTTTGCATCAGCTATTTGAACAACTTTTCTTAACATAAAGGCAGCAGGGTAACTTTGAAATATAGATACGTAATACCCTGCTTTGTTAAAATGCTATCAAAAGTTATGTCAAATCAGGAAATCAAGTTGAGATTGGAAAAAAATGAATAATAGACAACATAACATTTGATTTAAGTCTGGTAACTAATCTTTTAAAGTTGAAACGGTTCATATTTTTATGGTAAGATTGTTTGACATCTTATCAGCCAGTAACAACTAATAACAGAGATTTTCACTTTATGAACTCCCACTTCCACGTACCCCCTCCCAATTTCACCACTGCCGGTATAACCGCGGAGAGTTTAACACAAAACATGCAAATGGTTGGTAACTGATGTTCTGAACAAAATAAGGCAACTGTTAAAATCTTCAGGACATATTACATGTCTAATTATTTGCCTTCATTAAAGGTCCAATGCAGCCATTTTTATCTCAATATCAAATCATTTCTAGGTAACAATTAAGTAACTTAATGTGATTGTTTTCAATTAAAATGGTCAAAAAGAAACAAACATAGCTTCTTAGCAAGAGCAATAACTGCAATTTGTGTGACTTATAGATCTTTAATTTTGATTGAAAGCAAGTCTAAGAAGCGGTAGATCTGTTCTATATGTGCTATTTCTATGCTTCCCATTCTTAAGTTTCGTTTTTGCGTACACCATATACACCAGCATTCAAACAGCTGAAAATCCAATTATTTTGGATATAGAAAATATATTTCACAGCGGTTTAGATTGAATAATGATTTTCAACACTGTCAAAAAAAACTGATATTAGGCAAACTATTAGAATTTTTGCAACCAGGAAATTGCATGCAATTTCTGAATATTGCACCTTTAAGGTAGTCCTTGTGCCTTCCTATAGTACTCGACAATCCATTTATTCATGTTACGTAGAGTTGGCCAGAAGGCTATACTGGAAAACCTAACCTCTATCAAAATAAAAAGATGCCGGAGACGCAAAAGTTCTTCTGCACAAGGGTGTTTATTTACAAAGTGATTCCGGAACAAAAACAACAGTACTGCCATCAAACATATACCTTATGGGCCAGCTAAAAACAATGCTACCCCATCCACAGCTCAATCCAAAATGCCTCTCCATGAACTGAAAGAGAGTCTCCTTAATTAATTAAGCAATTACCTATACAAACCTACATTTCCCATTTAACTAAACAAACATACTAAAGTATATACATTGCTACATGTTTATGAAACAATATCACAACATAACATTTACAAAATGACATCACTACTGACAGTGTCTTTCTATATGCACATTTACATTAATGAGCCATTTGGGACAGGCACTACAAAGTCAGCCCAATTCCCTTTGCTCGGGTCCTTATCCAGCATACCCGGAAGCTACAGAGATAGAGAGATGAAAAGAACAAACAAACAAACAAACAAACAACGTGCTCATCCACAACATAGATAAGTATAATAAATATTGCTTATCTTAAATATGAACACTGACAAGTGTGAAATGCATGTACTAAGACAGAAGTTAATTTGTGTGTCGACCCACATTGTTAACTTATCTTATAACGGAGCAGGGAAGAGTGATGAATGTGTGCGTGCGTAAAAGAACCAAATGCTGCCCGCGGCCAGTGACGGACTTCTACGTCACAATTCACAAACTATTTTGATAAAAGTATTGTAAGCAACTATTTTATGGTGATGAAACTAGCTAGCTTGTAAAATTAATTTATTTTTTTAATTATACACCAATTGTTATAGATGTAATTATGTTGAAGTAAATCATATTCAACTACATTTTTTCTGTAAATGTAGGTTAAGTAACCATGTCTCAGAAACTCAAATAAGTATTTTTAAGAAAAATGTTTTTCCTTTTCAAAAGCACAAAAATGCTCCTTTTTCACTCTTTATATTATTTTCTTATTATTTGTATGTATTTTATTTCTTGCTTTTTTGTATAACAATATATTATGTATTAGTATGTAGTAGATAGTTATGATTTTTTTAAACATTTTATGTGGTATTTAAATTAAAGTAAATATACCATGTCACTGATAACAAATCACTCAAACTCAGATTTTGTTTTTATTTTTTATTTTTTTAACCTTTCATGAATCGTCCCACAGAGACCAAACAGAAATACATTTTTCATTAAACATTGGAGCATTTACATAGACATGTTGTCCATGATACGCCTCATGCTCATGCACCTCATGCCACTCGTGCCCATATCCTTGAAGCTCCTGTACTCTCCAGGCCTCATGTACATCTGCCTGCCTCTGAAGTGGGGCTGCTCGTACATCAGCCAGTGGCCGTCCATCACGTTGCAGGACTGGCAGTCTGACATACGGTAACGGTCCTGGATGGAGTCACAGTCGTCCATCATCTCGTGCATCTGACCCCCAAAGTTCTCCCTCTCATAGATCCTCATCTTGTAGTTTCCACGGTGCTGTTAGGAGGAAAGAACATCATAGGGTTACTTTATTGATCAGTGAAATTATTAACAAACTCATTTTGTATGAGAATACCACCATCAAAACATACTTTATTTTCAAGAATAGATTTACCAACGTTCAACCTACCATGGGGATCATGCGACAGGACCTGATGCATTCCCTCATTCCCATCATACTCTGGTAGTCAGAGTACTCTCCCCTCCTCATGAAGTACTGGTTTCCCATGAAGTTGGGGCGATCGTACACCATGAAGTTGCCGCTCTCAACCCTGCAGGAGTGGCACCTGCTCAGGTGGGAGGTCAACTCAGGGCAGTCGGAGCTGGTCTCATAGGAACGACCCTGGAAGTTCTTGTCCTCGTAGAAGATGATCTGGGGATGACATAGGGTCTGTGAGTAATACTGTCATGAAGAGAGAAGCTACGATATATAATTAACTAAATCAACATTGAACTTGAACTACATTTACCCCGAAACTATGTCTGACATTATGAAATTGTTGTAGATGTCAAACAGTCTATCACATATAGAAGAGACAGGGAAAATTATGCTCCGGTTCATACCTTGCCCATCATGATGACGTTTGTTCTTCAGGACTGCACTGTGACTGCACTGAATTCCTGTCTGTGTTAGCCCTAACTTTTATACCTGTCCAACACCCAAAGAATCTGTGGCCTCTCATTGTGTAAAGTCCTGACTCAACAACACAGCACAGGGCCTACTGCTCAGTGTGGACTCAAAGGGTTATTATCTGTCTCTTTATGCTTTTCTGTCGCAGGTGCATCTGTGTCCATATTGTGTTCAACATATAAAGAGTAAAACAGAAGATTCTAAACATTCATGACAACGTATTATACATATAGTGTATAATTTTGAATCTATATATGTAAAAACATATGGTTGTTACATCAGGTATTATAGCAATATGGCGATTGAACTTGACATTCGTGTCTGTCTTTATTCATTATTGTAGAATACATTCTGAAACATATTCCTTAGAAATATGTTGTTAAATAGTTAACACTTTGTCATTATTCTGGCCTAACCCTAGCCCAAGTATGGTCACTATGTTCATTCCAAAACAAGAAGACAGATGGGTGTTCAACAATGGCCTGTGAGATACATTGAACATTGTTGTTGTTTCAAATTAAAAGAAGGGGGATAAAGATGGGCGGGGGTTACACCGGAACTAGTACACTATAAGTGGGGTGTATGGGGACATCCTTAAGTGTGACACAAGATGCATCACATATGAAATGCTAATGGTGAAGTAAACATTGGACATTTACACCAGCAGTAACGTTGTCAGACTCCCTTATTCGCGATCGCATTATAACAGCAACATGTCCATTCCATACACAGTCTAACTCTCTTGGATTACATACTAATGTTTATCTCCAATAAAGTCAAATCTCTTATTTTCACTCTCAAATGTCATCATGTGAACATTTGGGAAGCGGGACAACTGTTAGTATTCTAGCTCCAGTTTAGGTTTAGTTTATGGTCAGGCATGCTAGTGACTGGATAAGTTTAGGGTTTGTTTAAAAGTTAGTTAACAAAAATATGACACTCACCGAGTCAAACAAAAACATGTCTGGTGTTTCAGTAACCTGTTGTCCAACTTCCCATATACTGTATCCACATGTTGACTTCTCTTTTGTAATACTTCAGCATATACTGAGGAAACAAAACATTAGGAACACCTTTCTAACATTGAGTTGCACTCCCTTTTTCCCTCAGAACAGCCTCAATTCGTTGTTACATGGACTCTACAAGGGGTCGAAAGTGTTCCACAGGGATGCTGGCCCATGTTGAATCCAATGCTTCCCACAGTTGTGTCAAGTTGGCTGGATGTCCTTTGGGTGGTAAAGCATTCTTGATACACATGGGAAAGTGTTGAGCATGAAAATCCCAGCAGCATTGCAGTTCTTGACTGCAATCCATGTTTCAATTGTCTCAAGGCTTAAAAACCTGGTTATGGGATATACAAGGATTTACCACCCAAAACCAGTCCTTTTCCCGGGATAAATAACTGTGAGAAACCAGTAAATTATAATACATTATTTATGTGAACAGCATGGTGTGAAATGGAACAGTTAAATGACATGTCTAAATCTGTCTTCTCTAACGCCTCTGCATGAATCATCAACGCTCAGGGTGGGGACAGACAGGCCATCTCAGTATGGAGTGCAGTTCACTATGCATGTGTGGACCTATCATCTCATCTTGGTAACTTTTTGTTGTTGTTGTGACACGTAGGCCTACATTTGCTGCAGAATAGCCTATGCTATAGTAATATAAAGACCTTATACTTGTCTAAATTTGCCATCTGGCATTCGGGGGTCACCTTGTTTTTGAATTATAAAGATGTTTTATGTTTTATTGCAGTTGCAGAGTTTTAGAACAGCCTATAACTGGAATATCTATCATTGCTTTAAATCAGTGCACGGCTGAGCTCTCTTTCACGGAAAAGCTAGACTAGAATAGCTTGCTAGACATAATTTTTGTCTTGCAATATCTGATATCAATAAAGAATTTGAACAGGGACGCAACCTATTTTTTTGCTGAATGTTAAATACAGCAGCCAATAGAACTCACGGATATAGCAGTTATTTATTCAGACCCGTAACCATTCAATCTTCTTGAAGAGAAGTGAAAGCCTTCTGCATCTAATTCTAGTCCTGTATTATTCAAGGTTGTCATTTGAATGATGAAGAGGAGGACAATGAAACGTATTTCAATTGTTTCAAACTTATTTCACATTTCTTGTTAACAAACTATAGTTTTGACAAGTCGGCTAAGACATCTACTTTGTGCATGACACAAGTCATTTTCCAACAATTGTTCACAGACAGATTATTTCACTTATATCACACTGTATCACAATTCCAGTAGGTCAGAAGTTTACATACACTAAGTGCCTTTAAACAGCTTGGAAAATTCCAGAAAAGGATGTCATGGCTTTAGAAGCTTCTGATAGGCTAATTGACATAATTTGAGTCAATTGGAGGTGTACCTGTGGATGTATTTCAAGGACAACCTTCAAACTCAGTGCCCCTTTGCTTGACATCACGGGAAAATCGAAAGAAATCAGCCAAGACCTCAGAAAAGAAATTGTAGACTTCCACAAGTCTGGTTCATCCTTGGGAGTAATTTCCAAACGCCTGAAGGTACCACGTTCATCTGTACAAACAATAGTTCGCAAGTATAAACACCATGGGACCACGCAGCCGTCATACCACTCAGAAAGGAGTGAGATGAACGTACTTTGGTGCGAAAAGTGTGAATCAATCCCAGAACAACAGCAAAGGACCTTGTGTAGATGCTGGAGGAAACAGGTACAAAAGTACAAAAAAGACTACGGTTTGCAACTGCACGTGGGGACAAAGATTGTACTTGTTGAAGAAATGTCCTCTGGTTTGAGGAAACAAAAATAGAACTGTTTGGCCATAATGACCATTGATATATTTGGAGGTAAAAGGGGGAGGCTTGCAAGCCGAAAAACACCATCCCATCCGTGAAGCCCGGGGGTGGCAGCATCATGTTGTGGGGGTGCTTTGCTGCAGGAGGGACTGGTGCATTTCACAAAATAGATGGCATAATAAGTGAGGAGAATTTTGTGGATATATTGAAGCAACATCTCAAGACATCAGTCAGGAAGTTAAAGCTTGGCTGAAAATGGGTCTTCCAAATGGACAATGACCCCAAGCATACTTCCAAAGTTGTGGCAAAATGGCTTAAGGACAACAAAGTCAAGGTATTGGAGTGGCAATCACAAAGCCCTGACCTCAATCCTATAGAACATTTGTGGGCAGAACTGAAAAAGTGTGTGTGAGCAAGGAGGCCTACAAACCTGACTCAGTTACACCAGCTCTGTCAGGATGAATGGGCCAAAATTCACCCAACTTATTGTGGGAAGCTTGTGGAAGGCTACCTGAAACATTTGACCCAGGTTAAACAATTTAAAGGCAATGCTACCAAATACTAATTGAGTGCATGTAAACGTCTGACCCACTGGGAATGTAATGAAATAAATAAAAGCTGAAATGAATCATTCTCTCTACTATTATTCTGACATTTCACATTCTTAAAATAAAGTGGTGATCTTAACTGACCTAAGACAGGGAATTTTTCCTAGGATTAAATGTCAGGAATTGTGAAAAACTGACTTTAAATGTAGTTGGCTAAGGTGTATGTAAACTTCCGACTTCAACTGTATTATATGCGTCAGCCTGCTAATTTTACAAATAAGCCCTATTATACAGTATTTCAGAATAAAAATCAAATTCGCTAGCCAATACTTGTACCTTCAGGTAACATGTGCTGCACCAGTATTGCATTTTCTCTTCTTCTTTATCATCGTTTGAATGATGTGCATCATTCCAGTCCATAAAATACAGTATAATACAATACAGTACAGTAATACAGTTGATACTCAAAAAGTTTAGCCTACTGAAGCTTGTTTAATTTATTTACCCAAGAGAACATATATAGCTTGCTACATCTATTGGCTTTTATGTTTTTCTGTCGTGCGTAATGTGCCCATATCACATATGTATTGGATAACGGCACAATCATTTGGGCTTCTTTGGGCTTGGGCTCATTAAATGTTGTTAGTAGGGCTCATAATAATGTATTTAATATATGGCACATCAGGTTCAGATAGCATCAGATTTTAATGTTCATGCTGATTAAAGCTCTAATCAAATCTAGACATAAGATTTATAATGCTTTATAAAGCTTTAGAATTACATTTCTGGTTTTGGCGGGAAATACTGGGTTACCTGGGAGAAAAAGGGATTTATTCTCGGGATGGAACCCTAACCAGAACATCTCTCAAACCTAGAGGACAATCCGTTAAAAAAGTAAATATGAATTGTACATCTCAAGTATGCGAGATCTGGTTGAAAGGGAAGTCTTAATGCAGTATCTATTGATGTAAGGCCTGACATGAAGTCTACACTATTTAACAAGTACAATACTGAACACGTGTTGTGAAGGGAATAAAAGAGCAAAAGTCTTACAACAGATAAAAGCATATATTTATTAGGATCAGGTGGAGTTTGATGGGGGTTTAACAGGAGTCCATGATACGTCTGATGGAGCCGATTCTCATGTCCACGGGGCCCAAGCCCATATCCCTCAGGCTCCTGTATTCTCCAGGCCTCAGGTAGATCATTCTGCCTCTGAAGTGGGGCTGCTCGTACATCAGCCAGTGGCCGTCCATCACGTTGCAGGACTGGCAGTCTGACATACGGTAACGCTCCTGGATGGAGTCACAGTCGTCCATCATCTCGTGCATCTGACCTCCGAAGTTCTCCTTCTCGTAGATCCTCATCCTGAAGTTTCCTTTTTGCTGTTTTGGGGAATTTGATTGGAATTTCTTATCCATGTGTGGTAAATGAAATAAACAACACACTGAATTGAACCATGACACGTTAGCTCTTCTTACCATGGGGATCATACGGCTGGACCTGATGCAGTCGCTCTGGCTCATGCCCATCAGGCGCTGGTTGTCGGGGTACTCTCCTCTTCTGACCAGCATCTGGTGTCCCATGAAGTTGGGGCGCTCGTAGACCATAAAGCAGCCGCTCTCAACCCTGCAGGAGTTGCACCTGCTCAGGTGGGAGGTCAGCTCAGGGCAATCATTGCTGGCCTCATAGGAACTACCCTGGAAGTTCTTGTCCTCGTAGAAGATGATCTAGGAAGTTATGTTTTTTTATAAAGTTATTAAAATATGATCACATACATAAATGTGAACTCGATCTAGGTGTGTTCACTCACATGTCTGTATTTTAGAATTTACATGATTTTTACTTAATAACGTATTGAATTGTTTGTGTCAGCGTCTTTGACCTACCCATGGAAGTCCACAATATATATAGTTATCCTACCTTGCCCATGATTTCTCCTATCACTGACAACACTGGTACTTTGCTCCCCTGTCACTTTTATACTCAACTTGATTGCTAAATGATCTATGGTCCATTGTTTTTAATGCCTAACTCAGCAACACAGCATAGCGTGCTGTAAAGTTTGTTAAATCAGTCTGTAAATGGTTATTATTCCAGATTGTGTGCATCTGGGGCAGTGCCAACTGAAACCCGCTGCTATGGGGAACAGGTGCATGGGGGCAGCGAATGTATCGACTGTTCTGTCTTTTTTTGTTTTTACCTTTATTTAAACAGGTTAGTCAATTAAGAACAAATAAATTACACTATATATATCTATATACACATAAATATCTATACACACATCAATTACACTATACACATCTATACACACATCAATTGCACTATACATATCTATATACATATCTATATACACATCAATACACGAAAAGCAAAACACAATCATATGAAACAAACACATTCTTCAAGGGGGAGTGAAGGGGAAGTATATGGACCCTGGGGATGGTATCAGAAATCATTTAAAGATTAAATAGGTGTTTAAGATGCTGCGATCAGAGGAGCAGAAAGCTGGAGCAAGGAAGGATCAAGCAAATCAGCCCCAGTCTATTTTTTTTACTACAACTTTGAGCAAGCAGTCTAGCACATCGCAAGTAGAACTATGCTGAAAAGAAAACAAAGATTCAAATCTGAGGGATTGGGCTGGAGAAATGTAACCACTCCAAATCATAGACAGAGCTATGGATGCAAGAACGGAACATCCATGATATCAACATTATCGTTTTAACCATGTTTTGAAGCTATACAGTGTTTGTTTACATTCGCATTGTTTACAAACAGAGTAAAATAACCTTATGTTTTTGGTTCTGATGGGGTAAGACAACTAAGCTCATAGGGCATTTCTAAGTTATATTCTTCAAGCATCATTGAGTGTGTATCATGTATAAATAAGTACAAAAAATGGATGTAGCAACTGCAGATTGCCCCTTTAAGGCACTAACTTTGGTTAAGGTTGGGATCCAGTGGTGTAGTGCAGGGTCAACGCAAGTAAACACAGTTTGCCCAACAGTTTACCCAACAGTTTACCCACCGTTGGCAGAAAAATGCATTGAAAGTATAGGGAGTGTTGCTTTTTTCACCGTGACCAGGAAACAGAGTTTACCCACCTATTTTCTACCACTGCATCACTGTTGGTATTGACCTGCTTTGTTTTATTTTTTTAAATGTTATTTTATATATATATATTTTTTTCTTTCTTCAACCTACTTTGTTGTAATGTTTCGTCTAATTCTCATGTTTTTCAATAATTTTGTGTCAAAATAGTCATATCAAACCTCTGGAACTTCATTGTATTTTGCTTAAAATAAGTCAGAAAAGCACAACACAAAATAGAATCCAATGGAAATATTTGTAATTCCTATGGGGGCCAATAATGGCACTAGGGGAGGATGGGATACCAAGCAATCTTCATTAAATCCGTTCACAAAGTCTTCCCAACCCTGCTTATGTTGATGGTATTTGAGGAAATACAATAACTCTGTCTCTTGAACTGAATCATTTTTTAAATATTACATAATGCTTGCATTCAACACATTACTGTTGACTCCAAGTGATTTAGCTTAGACTAGGGAATATTGTACTTTAGTCCTAGGCCTGGGGGCACACACTTAATGTGTTGTGAAAAGTTTTACGAAATGTAATGCCATATTTGTAATTGTATATAACTGCCTTAATGTTGCTGGACCCCAGGAAGAGTAGCTGCTGCCTTGGCAGGAAATAATGGGGATCCTTAATCAAAACAAATACAAATAGGAATGACTGCAATCCTTTTTAATTTGTTATTTAAACAATGTAAACATTTTAAGTGTGAAGTGTTCAATTTAGTACCAACAATGAAGTTATAATCACAATTGCGTGCACTTTCTGTGGCCAAAGAAATGGAAAACCTTAGCAACAGGTGTCATGAGATTGCAACCCCAGGTATCACAGAGTTATTTCCTGCAACGTAGCAAAAATAGGGGCAGACCAATACTCAGTGTCCCAGTGAAGCGGCTTTTTGCTTTGCTCAGTTGGCACAGTTGGCAGTGTGCCAACCTCCATCTCTACTTCTAGGTGATGTACGAATTGTTTAGAGTTAGGAATCATAGTTAACGTTCCATGATCATCAAAGCCATAGGCAAGACATTTACATGTTTAATTTACTACGGTATACTAACTCTTTAAAATATGATGCAAACACTACTAAAACCAATCATATTGAACCTGCTTTAGTTTACAGTAGATTACATGGTGATGACTCAGGAATTGAACACAATGTGGATACATATGCTGTGGGCATCTAACAAAGTATAAAAGGGCAAGGGTGGCACAAGCATTTACAGTTAAGTTTAAACAACCAACAGCCACCATGACCATGGGCAGGGTAGGTGGCATTTAAGCAAATGTTCATATCATTCTAACTAAATGACTGCTTTTGATGTGTGTCTGCACCTTAATTCTGCATAGGTGTTGTATAGCATTCTAAAAACTTTTCTGCAGATCATCTTCTACGAGGACAAGAACTTCCAGGGTCGTTCCTATGAGACCAGCCAGGACTGCCCCGACATGTCCTCCTACCTGAGCAGGTGCAACTCCTGCAGGGTTGAGAACGGCTGCTTTATGGTCTACGAGCGCCCCAACTTCATGGGACACCAGATGCTGGTCAGAAGAGGAGAGTACCCCGACAACCAGCGCCTGATGGGCATGAGCCAGAGCGACTGCATCAGGTCCAGCCGTATGATCCCCATGGTACGGAAGAAATAGCATTTCTTCCTTTAAATTACAAACTACGCTTCTAAAACTGTCATGCTTTGGAATTAATTAAATAAAATAAAAATCTCAACCAACAGCACAGAGGATCCTATAAAATGAAGATCTACGAGAAGGAGAACTTTGGAGGTCAGAGCATGGAGCTGATGGATGACTGTGACTCCATCCAGGATCGTTACCGCATGTCTGACTGCCAGTCTGCCCAGGTTATGGATGGCCACTGGCTGATGTTTGAGCAGCCCCACTTCAGAGGCAGGATGATGTACATGAGGCCTGGAGAGTACAGGAGCTTCAAGGATATGGGCATGGGGGCCAAGGGCATGAGGTTCATGAGCATGAGGCGTATCACCGACATATGCTAAATCATCTGATTGTCAATTGTTCAAATAAATGCAAAAACACTATGTACAGTATTTGTCTTACTTGATCATCACATACCTCCTCTTCATTCTAAAATATAACTTACATTGTATAATATATGATATGACATGGTATACAACATTTATTCTATCTGTGAAAATGAGAAAATACCTAAAAGCATCAATTAAGAGGGCCAAGCACCATTGCTATCAAATATATAGCATTGCAGAGGGCATCATAAAAAAAAGAGAGAACATATTGATAATAAAAGATAAAACTGTATACCTAAAGCACCATCAAATCACTGGCTGTAGCTTGTGCTGAAAATACTTTGTCTTTAATGTATCCTCTGATTGTATTGACAAGTAGATTTGTCTTTCATCTGCATAGCAATGAAATAGCATTCATTGTTTACGGGTTATTTCAAAGGGATGGCATAAATGGAGAGAATGGTAAGGTTCCAAGCAGAACAACAAATTCAACTTTCGGTGTTCCGCAAGGTTTAGTTTATGGACGCTTATTGTTCAATGTTTTATTTATCCGTTATTTTACCAGGTAAGTTGACTGAGAACATGTTCTCATTTGCAGCAACAACCTGGGGAATAGTTACAGGGGAGAGGAGGGGGATTAATGAGCCAATTGTAAACTGGGGATTATTAGGTGACCATGATGGTTTGAGGGCCAGATTGGGAATTTAGCCAGGACACCGGGGTTAACACCCCTACTCTTACGATAAGTGCCATGGGATCTTTAATGACCTCAGAGAGTCAGGACACCTGTTTAACATTCCATCCGAAAGACAGCACCCTACACAGGGCAGTGTCCCCAATCACTGCCCTGGGGCATTGGGATATTTTTTAGACCAGAGGAAAGAGTGCCTCCTACTGGCCCTCCAACACCACTTCCAGCAGCATCTGGTCTCCCATCCAGGAACTGACCAGGACCAACCCTGCTTAGCTTCAGAAGCAAGCCAGCAGTGGTATGCAGGGTGGTATGCTGCTAGCCTTGAAAACAAAACATATTTCAATTTGTTTCTTGAAGCCTAAGTGCATAGTCCAATGATCTGAGTAAAAATCAAAACAAAAAAACGAATATATGTACACCTATTTTATAGTAGCTACAACATTTGCATTGGTATTTTTTCTACTCTAAAGAGCTGTGCTGCCAGAAAATCTAATTTATCCATAAGTAATACAACTGTATTTGAAATAGTCTTTCATAACTTTTCATGCTATTTGGTCATTTTGTTTTGATCCAATGCTTATTCAAACAGTGATACATAATCTGAATGTGATTGAAATTGTATTTAAATGTTAATTGATAAGTCACGTCATTATGTTATATTTCACTTCAAATGTGATTTTAGATTTTATAGCACATCTGAAGCAACCCACATTTTTTTAAATAAATAAATTGACTTGAAAAATATAATGCTGACAAAACATATCGATGAAGTATCTCAGTAAGGGAACTAAATACCCACGGTTTGTCTTGGGGAATCAACTACAGCCAAGTGGACAAATCATTTTCGGTTGTATTTTGAGAGGAACAACCAAAGTCAGTCATTAAATTCTAAATAAATCAGAAAATACAACAAAAACCACAATAATTTACAATAAAGGTGGGCAGATACAAAAATGTTCTGAGATGGTGTTTTATTGCATTTCCACTACGTGTTTCACAATTGAAAAGGGCTACAAATTAAAATATGTATTTACCTTTATTTAACCAGGCAAGTCAGTTAAGAACAAATTCTTATTTTCAATGATGGCCTAGGAACAGTGGGTTGACTGCCTGTTCAGGGGCAGAACCTTGTACCTTGTCAGCTCGGGGGTTTGAACTTGCAACCGGTTACTAGTCCAACGCTCTAACCACTAGGCTACCCTAACAGGATTCCATGATGCATCTCCCATCTCCCTGAGGTTTCTGTACTCTCCGGGCCTCATGTAAATCATCCTGCCTCTGAAGTGGGGCTGCTCGTACATCAGCCAGTGTCCCTCTATGACCTGGGTAGACTCGCAGTTGGCCATGCGGTAACAGTCCTGGAAGGACTCACAATCCTCCATCATCTCGTGCATCTGACCTCTGAAGTTCTCCTTCTCATAGGCTCTCATCCTGAAGGATCCTCTGTGCTGTGCAAAATAAATCATGCTCATAATCACCACTCCTTTACATCTGTAATTCCAATTAAAGTGTGCCAGGTAGCCTAGCGGTTAAGAGCGTTGGGCCAGTAACCAGGAAGTCACTGGTTTTGCATCCTAGCACCGACTAGGTGAAAAATCTGCCAATGTACACCTAGACAAGGCACTTAAACCGAGTTGCTCTTAGTAAGTGTTGCTCTCTGCTAAAGTGTAGGGAAAATTAAGTTTGTCATGGCTGTTAAATCCCGTTTGGAACCTAGATGAATTAAGACTTGTGTATTATAAAAGGTTTCATATTATTACCACATACCACATAGCGTTGATTTTAAATGTTCTGTCATATTCAACTGTATCTGTGTAGACATCAATATCTCCTTACAGCATCTATTGTAACATGAATTAGAGGCGTTTTGGAGATCGCGATTTCCCAGAAGAAAATCACATTAGTTTATAAAACAACACAAGCAAGCCAAACCAATATACATAGGAAATTACAGTATGTCAATTGTAAAGTTTTTTGTCTAATGTATTTTTCGCTATATGTCGGACCCCAGTAAGACTAGCTGTCGTCATTGGCATCGGCTAATGGGGAACCTAATAAATCACATCAAATCAAGCTGGTTTAAGCAGAAATACACAGATGATAAAATATCCCCAGAGATATTGTATTGAGTTATATGGATCACTGAGACTTTCTCCTACCTGAGGGATCATACGGCAGGAGAGGACTGAGTCACTCATTCCCATATGCATGTAGTCTGAGTACTCTTCCCTCCTCAGGAAGAACTGGTTTCCCATGAAGTTGGGGCGCTCGTACGCCATGAAGCAGCCGCTCTCCACCCTGCAGGACTGTCAGCGAGACATGTAGGAGGACATGTCAGGGCAGTCCTGGCTGGTCTCATAAGAGCGGCCCTGGAAGTTCCTGTCCTCGTAGAAATGATCTAAAAGAGACCACATATCAAACGTTCAATTCACTTTCTAAAGTTGTTTGCTGAAGTTCTGTGAAGTTTTTGTTACTAATACACAGGATTTGTGACACTAAGCTGTTGCTTTCATCATGCCTGAAAAGACTGTCACCCTGCTATATGTATCATCATGCCTGAAAAGACTGTCACCCTGCTGTATGTATCATCATGCCTGAAAAGACTGTCACCCTGCTGTATGTATCATCATGCCTGAAAAGACTGTCACCCTGCTATATGTAATGATCTAATTAACCATCTTTGTTTATCTTGATCCCATTTCAAGCTGTCTGCTGTTCCTTTAGTTGGATCCCAGATGAATATGACTGTGTTGCGTTAGAGGACTGACAGGTTGACCCACATTTGGCTGATCTGAACATACCTTGCCCATGTTTGATGTTGTTTGTGGGTTTCTGTCCAACGACCTGGAGCTGCGAGGGGGCTTTTATACCGACAGCAATGGGGTTTTGTTAGTCACATTTTCTGGAACCTGATAAATAAGCAGGTCTGCAATCGTCATAAAAATGTTTTGTACTATCATGACTTACCATAAAGGAGTGCCCATGGCACTAAGGACCAGCTGAAGACACACGGAGGAAGCAGGAATGTAGAGAACAGAGACCATTTCTTACCGTTTAGGAGTAAACCTTTTAGGAGTCTACTATTTAGGAGTCTATCGCTTAGGACTCACATTTTTAGGTGTCTACCGATTAAGAGTCTACCATTTAGGAGTCTACCTTTTATTAGTCTACCGTCTAGGAGTGCCATACAAAAACACAAAATGCTGTTTTTTATTATGATAATAATCAGCACATTTCAGGAAAGTGAGTTTAAACATTGAACTGCCAATATTATACTGAATCAATTGTTCTCTTTCTCGAGAGAAATAAAAATGTCAGTCCCATTTCCCACAATAAGTCACCTAAATATGTGGGAACTGACATAATGCAAATGTCTTAATGAACAATAGTAGTTTGTTTTACTCCATTGTTTATGTTTGTGTTGTCATGTGAGTATTTGTAAACATTCAAACCTATCATTTCAATCTCATGGACAGTCAACCCTGGCATTCATAGCTCTATGGTTACATTTCCCCAGCCCCATCCCCCATACAATGTCAATGTTTGTGGCTTTAATCAAGGACATGCTTCAAAATGCCAACAGTGGTTCAAAAAATTAAAGGTGCTCTATGCATAAACCGCTATGCTCTATGCATACAATTTCAGTTGGTGACAAAACAAGCAAGTATAGTGTAGAGAATCATTGTACCATCTAAACCGGGAAGCATAGAAATAGTGCATATAGAACAGATCTACCGCTTCTTAGACTTGCTTTCAATTTGAATGATAGATCTACAGTATAACTAAAAGAGACAGTCCATGAGATCCGCATGACCGTTTTAAACATGTTGAAGCTATACATTGTTTGTTTAGAAATACTCAACGGACTAATACAGCCTTAGATTCAGAGTTAATACACTGCTCAAAAAAATAAAGGGAACATTAAAATAACACATCCTAGATCTGAATTAATGAAATATTCAATTTAAATACTTTTTTCTTTACATAGTTGAATGTGCTGACAACAAAATCACAAAAATTATCAATGGAAATCAAATTTATCAACCCATGGAGGTCTGGATTTGGAGTCACACTCAACCCAGGGCCAACCCCACCAGCATATGGTCTCACAAGGGGTCTGAGGATCTCATCTCGGTACCTAATGGCAGTCAGGCTACCTCTGGCGAGCACATGGAGGTGTGTGGCCCCCCAAAGAAATGCCACCCCACACCATGACTGACCCACCGCCAAACCGGTCATGCTGGAGGATGTTGCAGGCAGCAGAACGTTCTCCACGGCGTCTCCAGATTCTGTCACGTCTGTCACGTGCTCAGTGTGAACCTGCTTTGATCTGTGAAGAGCACAGGGCGCCAGTGGCGAATTTGCCAATCTTGGTGTGGCAAATGCCAATCTTCTCTGGCAAATGCCAAACGTCCTGCACGGTGTTGGGCTGTAAGCACAACCCCCACCTGTGGACGTCGGGCCCTCATACCACCCTCATGGAGTCTGTTTCTGACCGTTTGAGCAGACACATGCACATTGGTGGCCTGCTGGAGGTCATTTTGCAGGGCTCTGGCAGTGCTCCTCCTGCTCCTCCTTGCACAAAGGCGGAGGTAGCGGTCCTGCTGCTGGGTTGTTGCCCTCCTACGGCCTCCTCCACGTCTCCTGATGTACTGGCCTGTCTCCTGTTAGCGCCTCCATGCTCTGAACACTACGCTGACAGACACAGCAAACCTTCTTGCCACAGCTCGCATTGATGTGCCATCCTGGATGAGCTGCACTACCTGAGCCACTTGTGTGGGTTGTAGACTCCGTCTCGTGCTACCACTAGAGTGAAAGCACCGCCAGCATTCAAAAGTGACCAAAACATCGGCCAGGAAGCATAGGAACTGAGAAGTGGTCTGTGGTTCCCACCTGCAGAACCACTCCTTTATTGGGGGTGTCTTGCTAATTGCCTATAATTTCCACCTGTTGTCTATTCCATTTGCACAACAGCATGTGAAATGTATTGTCAATCAGTGTTGCTTCCTAAGTGGACAGTTTGATTTCACAGAAGTGTGATTGACTTGGAGTTACATTGTGTTGTTTAAGTGTTCCCTTTATTTTTTTGAGCAGTGTATATCTAAATCACATTTTTCACATCGTTTTGTTATAGAACGGAGTCACAAAGACCCTATTTAGTCATCCAGGAACTCTCTACTCTGCACAGAGCTCACAGAAGAGTTCCTTTGTCATTCTTGAAATATGTCAATACTATTTCACAATCCGAGTGAGACATTCATTGAAAGATTGAAGAAACTAAGTCATAGTGGTCACACTTGCAACATGAGAAAATATCCTTGCTTTGGTTCGGAGTTCATGCTGTGTCATCAAAAATTTCAGGCAGTTTTGTTAACAATCCATTGGCATGCTCATTCCTCTGTATCTACTGTAAATTAAGAGCACAGCGAAAGTCACAAAAGGAACACATCAATTACTACTAAATGACTCGATAACTAATATTGGGATGAAAGTTCAGTCGTTAGAGTTGTAGCGACTTCATGCCGCGCCACTGACTAGGAAGGACACCTCCTTCTCCCAATCTACAGTCGACACCAAGATGGAGAAGGACAAACAACCTTCAAATAAGGAGACACCGCTTCATGGGGGAGGAAGATCACCATTCTTCTTCCATGGCTTCACCTCATCCAGGAAGACACCCAGTTGAGAGGGAACCATTCTTCCTCCTCTTCCTCCTTTTCAAGATCAGATTACTGACAACCGTCAAATGGCCACCATTTAATAACAAAGGAACTAGCCCTGGAAAATTATAAAATACTGTGAAGGACATTATTCATGTCCTTCAGAAACGGTCCCGGTCCCCACAGGGGACTCCCTCCTGGACGACCTCTGTAGCACACATAGAACTTTGGGCTAAAGCATTGCTGCCTATCTTCTGTTTCACTAGTCCTTTGATATCAGCATCGCCAGGGTAGCCTAGCGTTGGACTAGGAACCGGAAGGTTGCGAGTTCAAACCCCCGAGCTGACAAGGTACAAATCTGTCGTTCTGCCCCTGAACAGGCAGTTAACCCACTGTTCCCAGGCCGTCATTGAAAATAAGAATTTGTTCTTAACTGACTTGCCTGGTTAAATAAAGGTAAAAAAATATATATATTGACTTAGTCTCGATCTCAGTGGACGAAGATCAAATATCAACCATAGATTATTGAACAGGGACAGTTTTCCTTTGTGAATGAAAGGAGCCATTCGGACCTCGACCTGAGATTACAACAGAATTTTCAAGTAAATTCAATATTGTCTTCTCATCCCGAAGATCCCTGATTGGTTTGAGCGTGTGAAATATGTGTGTACCTCTGTATTAGTTAGGCTATCTTTCTCCTAGTCATTCTTGCCTTGTTCCGTCATAGAATTATTTGAATAACTGCTTGCCTGATGCTTTTGGGCCATCTGATTCCCTTTTCCCCTTGAGATGCTGTGTCTGTTACAATATCATATATATATATATTTTTAACCTTTATTTACCTAGGCAAGTCAGTTAAGAACGAATTCTTACTTTCAATGACGGCCTAGTAGCAGTGGATTAACATCAGATTTTTACCTTGTCAGCACATGGGTTCAATCTTGAAACTTTCAGTTACTAGCCCAACACTCTAACCACTAGACTACCTGCCAAATCCTTCATTGATTATTCAACAATGAGACCAGACAGTTGTACACCTTCAGACGATGAGACCAGACAGTTCGATGCTCAAGACAAAATTAAATCTCCACCCCCCCCAAAAAACGATTATAGATCACACAATACTAGACGCCAATAGAAAACAAAAAAGGTTCCTTGATAGCAGACTGATTGAAAGCAATCCATATAACGCATTTAGGGGATAGGTTGGGAGACTTGGCCTTTATAACTTTCACATCACAGTTCTGGCAAATCTTTGATACAGAGCCATTACATTGGGACAAAGGGAAATCAAACTTGAACAAACCATTTTGATTATATACAAATCAGACAAATTTAGATAACAAAGGCGTTTCCCTTGTCAGCACATTCTGGATTTGGATATAAACCTCGGCAGTGCTGCTGGTGAGTGGGAGGTGAACAATAACAATAAAAACATTTGGATATAAACCTCGGCAGTGCTGCTGGTGAGTGGGAGGTGAACAATAACAATAAAAAAAATGGGAAAGGTAAGAAGAGCCTTTGGATTATAGAATACACTTAAAATTTAACAAAAAAGTTCACATTAGATTTTTGTAACTTCAAGCAGCATTGTATGTATTGCAGTATTGCAGCTTCGCCAGAAGAGCAATCGTGACAGCCCCAGATTGGAAGACATACTGTATGAAACGTATGACTTGTATCTTACCAGGCTTTTCTCTTTCTCTCTCTCTCTTCCAGATCGTATTCTTTGAGGATAAGAATTTCCAAGGTCGTAGTTATGAGTGCAACAGCGACTGCCCAGACCTGCACTCCTACTTCAGCCGCTGTAACTCCATCAGGGTGGAGAGCGGCTGCTGGGTGCTGTACGAGCGCCCCAACTATGGAGGCTACCAGTACGTGCTGACCCCTGGAGAGTACCCTGACCACCAGCAGTGGATGGGCTTCAATGACAACATCAGATCCTGTCGCTCTATTAAAAATGTAAGCCTTCCTACCAAACGTAGGCTACAAACTGTAAGCCTACTAACTTTATCGTTAAGTTTGAAGATGGCACTGATGGATCGGATGTGCGTCAGTAGATAGTTGCTGACGACTTGATGCAAGAAGTTGATAATCTGTGCTGTTTCTTGTTTTGCTATTTTTCCAGCATGTTTTGCTTTTGACAGATCTTTCCCAGATCTTTAAATGTTCTACATTTTATATCAGAGAGACATCATAAACTTGTCATTTATATTACACTTGTATATTTAGGTTTTGGCAATTAGGATGTTAAAAAAAAGTGTCTGACCAGATTTGGATGCAGGGCAGTGAATGGAATGCCCCAGGGTGCACCAACCAGGCAATGATCAGTCAAAAGCACACAGACAATAAGGAGATAAAAGGCTCATGTTTTGGCAGCAGTTTCCCTCACGTCCAGGCCCATGCACGTCAATTGTTGAAGGAAACCAGGGCAACAGCCAAGAAACCCATTTAAAGAGGCATTCCAAAGGCCTAATATTGTTAAGAACATACAGAGTGATGGCAATTTAAATAACTAAAGTGATTACTTTTATATTAATAATTAGGGATACTGGCATTTATATATTTTTGGTTGTATTTATTTTGCAGGTCTATGGAAGTTCCTACAAGATCAGGTTCTATGACAGGCCAGATTTAGCTGGCCAGATGGCAGAGTGGAGCGAAGACTGCCCATCGGTCCACGAAGCCTTCAAGTTCTGTGAATTCCACTCTGCTGCAGTGATGGATGGTGCCTGGGTCTTCTATGAGCTGCCCAACTACAGGGGACAGCAGTACTTCCTGGAGCACGGAGAGTACCGTAACTTCACAGACTGGGGCGCTACCTCCCCTGTCGTGGGCTCATTCCGCAGGATCACAGAGTTCTAGAACCTTAAGACCCCTAGTGTTTTAGTTCTAGAGCCCTACGACAACATCCTTTCCCATGAACCTCTCTGCCGTTCTTATGACACCCACCTCTGTGTGAGAGTGTTGCAGCCCAACAAATAAAACCCTGTCTAATCCGCACATATGCTGCCGTCTTCATTGCTCTGCCATGGGTATCAACACAGGGCACACATGTACGTTAACACCAGTAGATCTACTTACTCAGTTTTCTTTAGTATTCTTTGCTAGCATTTGATCAACTGTAGAACAGAATATAACAGAATATAATAATATACAATAGTTTATTTCCCTCCAAGGAAAGAAGTATTTACACAATTCTGTAAAGGTTAACAATAAAAATGCACATACAATAGTCATAAAGTCATAATGAAAAGTTGGATGATAACAGAAGACTGTTTAAATTCAAGACACATTCCAATGAATCAGAATGTTACTGTGCCACTCAAAGACCTAGAATACCATATCAGCACACAACACAGTTCAGTAGGAATTGGATTGAGAAGGAAAGTCTCTGAACAAAGGAATGTACAAGTAACTGCCAACATAAAGGAAACACCAACATAAAGTGTCTTAATAGGGTGTTGGGCCACCATGAACAAGAAAAGCTTTAATGCACCTTGGCATATTTTCTACAAGTGTCTGTAACTCTGTTGGAGGAATGCAACACCATTTTTCCACAAGAAATTCTATAATTTGGTGTTTTGTTAATGGTGGTGAAAAATGCTGTCTCGGGAGCATCTCTAGAATAAGTGTTAATATGGGTTGAGATCTGGTGACTGAGATGGCCATGGCATATTGTTCACATCATTTTCATGCTCATCAAACCATTCAGTGACCAATCGTGCCCTGTGGATGGAGGCATTGTCATCCTATAGGGCCATAGCCATGGCAGCCAAGATACTTGCAAAAATAATGGCCTGACCAGCATTTTTATACAGTTGAAGTGAGAAGTTTACATACACTTAGGTTGGAGTTATTAAAACTCGTTTTTCAACCACTCCACAAATT
Organism: Oncorhynchus clarkii lewisi; assembly: GCF_045791955.1. Classification (NCBI taxonomy): domain Eukaryota; kingdom Metazoa; phylum Chordata; class Actinopteri; order Salmoniformes; family Salmonidae; genus Oncorhynchus; species Oncorhynchus clarkii. Next base: position 38,035,194 of record NC_092168.1, on the reverse strand, counting down.
TCTTGTGAACAAACTATAGTTTTGGCAATTCGGTTAGGACATCTACTTTGTGCATGACACAAGTAATTTTTCCAACAATTGTTCACAGACAGATTTTTTCACTTATAATTCACTGTATCAGAAGTTTACATACACTTTGTTGCCTGTACCTTTAAACAGCTTGGAAAATTCCAGAAAATTATGTCATGGCTTTAGAAGCTTCTGATAGGCTAATTGACATAATTTGAGTCAATTGGAGGTGTACCTGTGAATGTATTTCAAGGACTACCTTCAAACTCCATGCCTTTTTGCTTGACATCAGGGGGAAATCAAAATCAGCCAAGACCTCAGAAAATAAATTGTAGACTTCCACAAGTCTGGTTCATCCTTGGGAGCAATTTTCAAATGCCTGAAGGTACCACGTTCATCTGTACAAACAATAGTACCCAAGTATAAACACCATGGGACCACGCAGCCGTCATACCGCTCAGGAAGGAGACGCGTTCGGTCTCGTAGAGATGAATGTACTTTGGTGCGAAAAAGTGCAAATCAATCCCAGAACAACAGCAAAGGACCTTGTGAAGATGCTAGAGGAAACAGGTATAAAAGTATCTATATCCACAGTAAAACGAGTCCTATATCAACATATCCTGAAAGGCCACTCAGCAAGGAAGAAGCCACTGCTCCAAAACCGCCATAAAAAAGCCAGACTACGGTTTGCAACTGCACATGGGTACAAAGATCGTACTTTTTGGAGAAATGTCCTCTGGTCTGATGAAACAAAAATAGAACTTTTTGGCCATAATGACCATCGTTATGTTTGTGGGACAAAGGGGAGGCTTGCAAGCCGAAGAACACCATCAGGAACACGCCTTCATGAAAGCACCTGCTTTCAATATACTTTGTTTCCCTCATTTATTCAAGTGTTTCCATTATGTATCTGAACAAACACACACCACATCTAATATTCAAGTCAAGAAACACGGAATTTACAATACAACGTCATTTATGATGGATGTATACGTCCCTGTGACAGTTTACATGTTAAATGTGATGTACTTCAGTAAATATTACTGCTTTATCCAGGATCATATTCCAATGTTCTGACTGTGAAACAAGTTCACTTTTATCTAACTCCTGGATCTTATTTAAGCTGTGTTGATCCTGGATCGTCATTAAACTGTGTTGATCCTGGATCGTCATTAAGCTGTGTTGATCCTGGATCGTCATTAAGCTGTGTTGATCCTGGATCGTCATTAAGCTGTGTTGATCCTGGATCGTCATTAAGCTGTGTTGATCCTGGATCGTCATTAAGCTGTGTTGATCCTGGATCTGTCTATAACAATTTTGTAAATCAGTGCAAATAAAATGAATAACTTAACCAATAGCTAAAGCTAGCTACAATCAGAATCATAGAACTGTATCGCCTTACTAAAGTTGTTAGAAATCCATCTTGGCGTTGTGCTGGTGGGCTTTTCTGCAAGTTAAATACTTTAAACACAGTTGCTTTGGTTTGAAAACGGAGCTACAGTATATGGATGAAAAAATGCAGAGGGAGACAGCAGAAATCAATGCCCCCTTTTACCTCTACACAACATAAATGATGGTTTCATCAACCACAGCATGAATGCCAACAGGTGGCATACTGAGTAAAGAATGCATTAGCATTAACTATGTGAACTGCATAGAGAATCATATTTGGCCTCATTAGGATTTTATCTTTATGACTCTGTACGACTGGCCTAACTGTAAAGTTTTCTTAAAATGTAAACAATTGTTCACGTTTTAATAGTAATTTCAATGTAAATATAAAGGATTATCTAAATTAGGGGATACGGTCAGGGTTTTTTTCTGGAACAAAATGGGGCTTATGTGGTGGGTGCGGCGGGGTGTGGCAGAGGGCTTGGCCATTAGCGTTGTCGCCAACCAAACGTTTTAGAGGCCCTCTTGGCCGCATAGATAACATTTAGCTATTTTAAAGTTCTTATGCTGTCGGAGTGACTCAAACATTCTAACAAAATCAATGGGGGCCCATGCCCTGGAAAAAAATACTCCTGAATGGATCATTTGGGGAATTTTAAATTCTCTGTGACTGTCTAGTTTTTATAATTATAAGTTCTCAAAGATGATCGTATTAAAAAAATATATTGGTCTATTATCTTTTCTATATACTGTATAACTGTTTTTTGTTGTTTAAGTGTACACTGAAAACCTTTTACCATTCAGATTTTTTTTTATATATACAGTATACTAACTTAGGCGACCCGTCCAATACTTTTCTATGCAGAAAAATCCTGTACTTTAACAGAGAAGTACCGTTTGTAACGTTTAGTTTGTTGTGCATTAGATAAAGACAGCCTTTTAAGAGCCTGTTAATAAATCCTGGACTAAATGCATCATGACATGGTTTTTCATGAGTTAAAACAGTGTTACTCATTAGTTTCTTTATGTTAGAGCTCTGGAGGATGCTTCTTGGAGAAAGAGTGTCAAGTGTCTTCCCCAAATAAAATTCAAAAATAACTGCCACCGCTCAGTAGCCACATCATGTGGAACCAAACGTTGCATATCTCCAGGTAGCATTTTCCCACAATAGCTCTACCCACTATCTCATCAATCATACTGTACAACCAAATGACCTGAATATGCTGTATTGCATTCAATCAAATCCAGTAACCAGGTATTGGAAGAAAACATAACATATGATTCATACTGTAGCCTAGTGTCACGTCCTGACCTTAGTTCCTTTTTTATGTCTCTATTTTTGGTTTGGTCAGGGCGTGAGTTGGGGTGGGCATTCTATGTTTTTGTTCTATGTTTTGTATTTCTGTGTTTGGCCTGGTATGGTTCCCAATCAGAGTCAGCTGTCTATCGTTGTCTCTGATTGAGAACCATACTTAGGTAGCCTGTTCCCACCTGTGTTTGTGGGTAGTTGTTTTCTGTTTTGTGCGTCTTCACCTTACATAACTGTTTTGTTTCGTTCACGCTCGCTTTGTTGTTTTTTGGTTGCTGCAGTGTTCAGTTTATTTATTCAAATTAACATGGACACTTACAATGCTGCGTTTTGGTCTGATCCTTCCTATTACTCATCCGAGGAGGACAAGTGGATTACTGATTACGTATATCCAAATGTGAAATCTAATCTAGATATGCAATGCCTTAAAACAGTTAAAAAGTTATGAGCATGGGTATATACATAGTCATGACTACATGGAACTCTATTCCACATCAAATAACTGACGCAAGCAGTAAAATTAGATGTAAAAAACAGATTAAAAAAACACCTTATGGAACAGCGGAGACTGAAGCAACACAAACATTGGTACAGACACTTGCACACACACACACACACACACACACACACACACGATAACATACGCACTATACATACACATGTATTTAGTACTGTAGATATGTGGTAGTGGTGGAATAGGGGCCTGAGGGCATACAGTGTGTTGTGAAATCTGTGAATGTGTTGTAATGTTTTAAAATTGTATAAACTGCCGCTAATGGGGATCCATAATAAATACAAATACCCTCTCTGTTCCCTCTTTGTATTCTAGACCTCTGGCATGTTCAGGATCTGAATCTACAAGCGTCCTGACTTTGCCGGTCAGATGATGGAGTTCAGCGAAGCCAAGCCTAACCTCCCCGAGCGCTGGCGTCACCGCGAGGTGCACTGGGTGTTCTATGAGCACCCCAACTACCGCGGCCACCAGCACCTGCTGGAGAGGGCAGAGTACCGCCGCTTCACCGAGTGGAACGCCATGCACCCTAAAGTGGGGCCCATCCGCCACGTTCAGAACTTTTAGAGTTGCCTCACTACATGCCTGTTAATAATCATAACTTATTTCACATTTATTAATCAAATTAAAACATTGTCTTCAAATGATAGATGAACCTCTGTCTTTCTTTTGGTATTCGTTTCGGTAGTCCATTGTCATAGTCACAAAAAACAGTTTAAGATATGTACATTTAAGATTTATTGAGTACTATCAAGACTTATTGCAGAATCAGACTGGCAAAGCATTCCACTCTTCTCTTTGTTATTGATGTTCTACTCTCTCATTGAGCCAGCACCTACTGTACATTGACTCTCAGTCTGGTTATCAACTGGAAACTCTCTACCCCTCTACTGGAATAGTTCACCATATACTTTCATACCCGAATTTCAGTGGAAAATAAATATAAATAAATAGACTCTCTACTTCTGGTCAATACAGTTGTTTTCTGTCAATAACATGAAATGCTAAATACTTCAAAAAATTGGACTAAATCTTTCAGATAGAGATCGGTTGTAACTAGGGAAACTATACAATTTTGCAAAAACATATGTGGTAAAGGTATTAGGCCTATGTATTGTCTCTGTTTATAGGGCCCAGGTGGGAGGGTTGGAGATGCGTGTGTGTGATGCATCAGGTCAGGGGGGCAGGCCTGTGTGTGCCCGCGGCGCATGATGTGGTATGCCAGGAGTCCAGCACCGTTGCCATAGAAAGTGGTCAATAGGCAGCATGCAGTTAAACCATCTAACAAAGAGGTCGGACCACTGTGCTGATGACTCATGGGATTTGCCAATAAGGGCCCAGCGCATGCCAGTCCCGCTTGGTGCTGATACTAGCAGGCACAGGGCTCTCTGAAACAACAACTTTTCAACAAAAAGGCCCTACGCCAGCACTTTTCCCCAGCGGGGTCACTGGCCTCCACCATACCCTTGTTAACCTAAACTGGCCTCTTCTAGCATGGACACCAACATGCGCAGAGGTTTAGAAAGACAAACAGATTATACATGGGGGTGCAGTTACACTGAGTTACACGGACAGCGACCCCTGCTGTTTGGTGTGGTGTGTCACAGCTGGGTCATATAGTGATAGCATAATGTCCTCCATCCAGATAGGGGAGCCAGCCATGCTTGCCCGGGTCAACCTCAGAGGAAATACGCTTGAATAACATTGCTAAATGGTTAGTGCAATGTAGAAACCTTGGGACAAAGGACAAACATTTCTACATTACAAATGTCAACTTCAATGGTGTAATGTCAGGACATCCCAAGGATCTCGGATAGCTGGGACCATTTTTTATTTATTTTAATCTTTATTTAACAAGGCATGTCAGTTAAGAACAAATTCTTATTTTCAATGATGGCCTAGGAACAGTGAGTTAACTGCCTTGTTTAGGGGCAGAACAACAAAGTTGTAACTTATCAGCTCAGGGATTTGAACTTGCAACCTTTCGGTTACTAGCCCAACACTCTAACCACTAGGCTACCCTGCCACGCCCCATTGCGAAATACAGGGAATGTTTCAGGGTTTTCACTTTGGTAATGGATGAGAAGAACTTGCAGGAAGGTGTACACTCTTAGAAAAAAGGCGCTCTCAAGAATAAAAAAAAAAGATCATCAAAGGGGTTCCAGGTAGAGTGTACCAAGCCAAAGAGTGTACCAAGCCAAAGCCCTGTCACTAGGCCAACTCAGGGGTTAATTACCTGATACCTGTGGGGTCTGCCACTGCATCTCATGCCAATAGAGAATCTCTCCATTGAAGACATCTGACACAACGTCCTAGCAGGCTGCCACCATAACATCACAGCTTGATGTAATCTACAGAGCTTTGCTTCTACCCAGGCCCAGGGAATGACAATAGACAGAGAAGGCCCAAACTACCAGGAGATACAGTAGAGACGTGCACCCAGTGGCAACCCGTCATTCAGGCAATACAGTACAGACATGCATGCACGCAGCGGCGACTCATTTTGAGCCCCAGCTGTTATAATAAACTCAGCAACAAAAAAACTTCCCTTTTTCAGGACCCTGTCTTTCAAAGATAATTCGTAAAAATCCAAATAACTTCACAGATCTTCATTGTAAAAGGTTTAACACTGTTTCCCATGCTTGTTCAATGAACAATAAACAATTAATGAACATGCACCTGTGGAACGGTCGTTAAGACACTAACAGCTTACAGACGGTAGGCAATTAAGGTCACAGTTATGAAAACTTAGGACACTAAAGAGACCTTTCTACTGACTCTGAAAAAAAAACAAAGAAAGACGCCCAGGGTCCCCTACTCATCTTCTTGAAAGTGCCTTAGGCATGCTGCAAGGAGGCATGAGGACTGCAGATGTGGCCAGGGCAATAAATTACAATGTCCGTACTGTGAGACGCCTAAGACAGTGCTACAGGGAGACAGGATGGTCAGCTGATCATCCTCGCAGTGGCAGACCACGTGTAACCACACCTGCACAGGATTGGTACATCCGAACATCACACCTGCAGGACAGGTACAGGATGGCAACAACAACTGCCCGAATCACACCAGGAACGCACAGTGTGTCCATCAGTGCTCAGACTGTATGCAATAGGCTGAGAGAGGCTGGACTGAGGGCTTGTAGGCCTGTTGTAGGCAGGTCCTCATCAGACAGGGCATAAACCCACCGTCACTTTTTTTTGCCAGACAGGTCTGGCTCTTCACTGACGAGTCACAGTTTTGTCTCACCAGTGTTGATGGTCAGATTCACGTTTGTTGTTGAAGAAATGAGCATTACACCAAGGCTTGTACTCTGGAGCGGGATCAGTCACAGTCTGGGGCAGTGTGTCACAGCATCATCAGAATGAGCTTGTTGTCATTGCAGGCAATCTCAACACTGTGCATTACAGGGAATACATCCTCCTCCCTTATGTGGTACCCTTCCTGCAGGCTCATCCTGGCATGACCCTCCAGCATGACAATGCCACCAGCCATACTGCTCGTTCTGTGCGTGATTTCCTGCAGGACAGGAATATCAGTGTATGGCCACCAACATGGCCAGCGAAGAGCCCAGATCTCAATCCCATTGAGCACATCTGGGACCTGTTGGATCGGAGGGTGAGGGCTAGGGTCATTCCCCCCAGAAATGAAATGTCCAGGAACTTGCAGGTTCCTTGGTGGAAGAGTGGGGTAACATCTTCTATTTTTTTTTATTTAACTAGGCAAGTCAGTTAAGAACAAATTATTTTTTTACAAGACAGCCTACACCTGCCAAACCTGGGCGACTCTGGGCCAATGGTGCACTTCCCTATGGGACTCCTAATCACAGCCGGTTGTGATACAGCCTGGATTCGAACCAGGGTGTCTGTAGTGACACCTCTTGCAGTGCCTTAGAACGCCGCGCCACTTGGGATCTCACAGCAAGAACTGTAAAAATCTGGTGCAGTCCATGAGGAGGAGAAACACTGCAGTACTTAATGCAGCTGGTGGCCACACCAGATACTGACTGTTACTTTTGATTTTGACCCCCCCCTTTGTTCAGGGACACATTATTCCATTTCTGTTAGTCACATGTCTCTGGAACTTGTTCAGTTTATGTCTCAGTTGTTGAATCTTGTTATGTTCATACAAATATTTACACATGTTAAGTTTGCTGAAAATAAACACATTTGACAGTGAGAGGACATTTCTTTTTTTTCTGAGTATATAATATATACTGAATATATATTATTTTTCTCCAACTCAAATCAAAATGTATTGGTCACATTAACATATCCAGCAGATGTTATTGCGGGTGAAGCGAAATGCTTGTGTTCCTAGCTCCAACAGTGCAGTAGTATCTAACTAAATGCTTGTGTTCCTAGCTCCAACAGTGCAGTAGTATCTAACTAAATGCTTGTGTTCCTAGCTCCAACAGTGCAGTAGTAGCTAACTAAATGCTTGTGTTCCTAGCTCCAACAGTGCAGTAGTATCCAACAAAATGCTTGTGTTCCTAGCTCCAACAGTGCAGTAGTATCTAACTAAATGCTTGTGTTCCTAGCTCCAACAGTGCAGTAGTATCTAACTAAATGCTTGTGTTCCTAGCTCCAACAATGCAGTAGTATCTAACTAAATGCTTGTGTTCCTAGCTCCAACAGTACAGTAGTATCTAACTAAATGCTTGTGTTCCTAGCTCCAACAGTGCAGTAGTATCTAACTAAATGCTTGTGTTCCTAGCTCCAACAGTGCAGTAGTATCTAACTAAATGCTTGTGTTCCTAGCTCCAACAGTGCAGTAGTATCTAACTAAATGCTTGTGTTCCTAGCTCCAACAGTGCAGTAGTAGCTAACTAAATGCTTGTGTTCCTAGCTCAAACAGTGCAGTAGTATCTAGCAATTCACTATATAACACACAAATCTAAAAGTAAAAGAATGGAATTAAGACATATATAAATATTAGGACAAGTAATGTCGGAGTGGCATTGACTAAAATACAGTAGAATAGAATACAGTATATACATATGAGATGAGTAAAGCAGTATGTAAACATTATTAAAAAGACTAGTGTTCCGTTATTAAAGTGACCTGTGATTCCATGTCTATGTATACAGGGCAGCAGCCTCTAAGGTGCAGGGTTGAGTAACCGGGTGGTAGCCGGCGACTGATGGCTATTTAACAGTATAATAGCCTTGAGATATTAGCTGCTTTTCAGTTTCTCGATCCCAGCTTTAATGCACTTGTACTGACCTCGCCTTCTGGATGGTAGCAGGGTGAACAGCCCGTGGATCGGGTGGTTGATGTCCTTGATGATATTTTTGGCCTTCCTGTGACATGCCTGTTTTGCATGTTATTTTGGCATTAATACGTGTCACATAAGAGTTTCCAAACAATGTAAAAAAAATAATATTGATTTAATAAAGCTACATAAAAACATGGTCTCTTTTTTGCTTTCTTGAGTAAGGCAGCTCCAAAATACAGGTGTTTCAGCCTAGCTAAATACAGGGCGTAGGGGTTGGTAATCTTCTCTAGTTGCACCGTGATTGGCTCAGTGTTCTGTCACTCATTAGGACACTACGTCACCGCAAAACCTACAGGGAGAGCTACTGTAGAAAGTTCAAGCCCCCTTGGGTGCTGTCATGGATTTACATTAGAAGTGCCTATTCAAGAAGGCTCAAGGTCATTGGCCACAGATAAAATGACGTCAAATCACATATCTACCGAAGCTTTGATTGGACTGATCATGTCAACATCATACTTTCAAAATCTTAGCTAGCAGGCTAAACAAGCAGTCATCATCATGAATCAAGTTGACAATCTACTGGCAAATCCTTTTCAATCCTTGTCATAATTATGAAGATAAATTATAGATAAAACGTATCAGTGCTCATCTGCCACTGGATAAAAACATTACACAACAAGTTTAAAATTACAAATTCAGCAATGAGTGGTTTGGAAGGAATCAGTGGCTGACTGCAAGCGATGCAAAGCAATCACTACTTTGCTTCCGCTGCTATTCGGTGGAGAGGGGGTGCGGTCCAAGTCTGGGTTTATGGGTCTCTTTTCCAAACTTAAAAGGATAAACATTCACACACAACACCATGAGCCAGAAAAGGTTGACTACATTGGCCATGCGGTCAGTCCAGCATGACGTCTGCCCATTCCAAAAAACTGGAAACTCGGAATTGGAAATCGCACACTTCAGTGAGTTCAAGACAACTGGGAACTTGAAAAAAAAGAGCTCCAACTGGGAAAATACGTTTTGAACAGTCATCCAACTCGGAATTCCAAGTCGGGAGCCTCTTTCTAGATCTCTGACTGAAGATCACTGACGTCATGATTCGACTTAGATTTTTTTTCAGATTTCCCAGTTGTCTTGAAAGCACCATCAATCCAGAGAATGCCAGACTTGATGACAAAGTTTCATGAAAAAATTTGCCCACAAGAAGGAAGACTGCGCCACTTTCCTGTTCAAGTGAGCACAGTGCAACGGTGAGCCCAAAAATGTATTGTATGCTGCTGCATAAATTATGTTATATGCCAGGAAGATAAGAAAGTAATACTACGTGTATGTTGTGTAGTAAGCTGTTGTGCCTCACCCTAATAATTTGGTCTATTTACCCCTCTTAATTTCACCTACTGTTCTGACTTGGTGGTGCACATGTAGCCTATAGCCTGTTTTAGAGAAATGTCACCATCAAATATTGTAATTGCTTTCATTGTCTGCTTATAAGCCCCCTTTATTTATCCTACGGTTCTGACTTGGTGTACGGGGAGAATACTGTAAGAACGGCCCATGCTCTGAATTCTGTCACTGTCAAAAGTGCTAAACAAATAGTGATATTGACTACGTCCGCCCTAGCTCGCTCATTAATGTCTTAATCAAAATTACGTAGTGCCTCTTATCCGCTCATCGTTCCCTTATGCCATAGTTTGCACATTTCAATTGTCATTAGCAACCAAATTTGTTTAAGCAAGTCAGCCATATCAGCTTTTTTTTTGAAAGGCAGTAAATGAGGCTGAATTAACTGTTTCTCTGCCAGACAAGGCTCCTCTGATAGCCAGGAGTAGCGGTGGTAAGGATTCACTCCATTGTGATGAAAAGAAAACTCAGCTTTATGTAGGCCCTAACAGTTTGTAGACACAGTTTGTCATTGTTATAGTGCAATGAATGTATTGCCTAGTGTTGTTTTGTGTTGTGTAGTGGCTTTGCTGGCATACATTTTAAAAAATCAAGTTGAGTTTGCCCCACCAAGATTGACATGCTAAAATCGCCACTGCATGCACCATAGAGCCTATACTGTAAAAGCCATTAAGACATAAACAAACATGTCCCTCTCCGATATGGTCATCTTTGTGGTTCGGAAGCTGGACCACACTGGCCAACATTTCCCATCCTCTCTGAGCTATTTATCTCTGTTGAGGTCGGCTGAAAGGAATTACTCTAATCCCAGGGAAAGGATGTGAAAATAAACTTTCTAGACCAGAGATTTGCCATGTATGGCAGCTATGGATTGAAGGGAAAATAAAGTAACTTTGCTATAGAAAGAGTAGGTGGAGAGAGAAAATGATCATCGAAAAGGGGAAAAAAAGAGAAAGGGAGAGAAGCGAAAAAGAGAGAAAAAGTGAGTGCTGAGGCAACTCCTAGACAAGGGGCTAACCTTCTCTGTGGGTTGACTGAGTATGACTAAAACAATAGTATTATATACACTATATATACACAATAGTATGTGGACACCACTTAAAATGATTGGATTTGGCTATTTCAGCCACACCCGTTGCTGAACAGGTGTATAAAATTGAGCACACAGCCATGCAGTCTACTGTAAGTGCTGTTATTTTGAAGTGTAAGCATCTAGGAGCAACAACGGCTCAGCCGCGAAGTGGTAGGCCACACAATCTCACAGAACGGGACAGCCGAATGCTAAAGCGCGTAGGGCGTAAAACTTGTCTGTCCTTTGTTACAACACACTACTGATTTCCAAACTGCCTCTGGAAGCAACATCAGCACAATAACTGTCTGTCAGGAGCTTAATGAAAGTGGTTTCCGTGGCCGAGCAGCCGCACACAAGCCTAAGATCACCATGTGCAATGCCAGTCGTCTGCTGGAGTGATGTAAAGCTCGCCTCCATTGGACGTTCTCTGGAGTGATGAAACACGCTTCACCATCTGGCAGTCCGACAGACAAATTTGGGTTTGGCAGATGCCAGGAGAATGCTACGTGCCCGAAGGCATAGTGCCAACTGTAAAGTTTGCTGGAGGAGGATTAACGCTACAGCATAGAATTAAATTCTAGACAATTCTGTGCTTCCAACTTTGTGGCAACAGTTTGGGGAAGGCCCTTTCCTGTTTCAGCATTGTAATGCCCCCGTGCACAAAGCGAGGTCCGTATAGAAATGTTTTGTTCAGATTCATGTGGAAGAACTTAACTGGCCTGCACAGAGCCCTGACCTCAACCCCATCAAACCACTTGAGATGAATTGGAATGCCGACTGCGAGCCAGGCCTAATCACCCAACATCAGTTCCTGACCTCAGTAATGCTCTTGTGGCTGAATGGAAGCAAGTCCCCGCAGCAATGTTCCAACATCTAGTGGAAAGCCTTTCCAGAAGAGTGGAGACTGTTATAGAAACAAATGGGGGACCAACTCCATATGAATGCCCATGATTTTGGAATACTTTTGGTCATGTAGTGTATCTGCTTGGGATAAGATTTCCCCAAGTATAATACCTGTTTAATAACTGACACTATTATCCTATTCACTAAGAAGTTAATTAACAGTACAGCCAATACAGTACAGTTACCAGCCAGAAGCTGTGATGAAATCCTTCCCCCGGCTTCCCCAGAGGTCTGTCTGTCTGAGGTTTACAGGATGACGTACCTCTTATAGGCAGGGGGTTCACACCCCAAACCTGAAACCAAGCAAAACCTGACATTAGCTATGCTCATGATCAGCTCTCTCTGCAATATTCTTAATGGTCTGTTTAATAAATGAGGATCATTGAGGCACTTAATTTAAGGGGATAAAATGAAAGCCCTATTTGACATCTTGGCACATTTCATGCTTCTTGCCTCAGCTCAAACTGATTTAAGACGACAAGGTCCAGTGTTACTAGAATGTCTCTGATCCAAAATTACCATGGCTATAAATAGCCGTACATGTAATGTACATACACTGCACAAACTGATCCTTTTGTGCCATGTTTTTTTACGAGGTGGCTGTGTTTTATGACAAATGCAACAATGGCGGAGTCCATTTTTCAACGAGGCTTTTTGTGGTTCATTGGAACATCGAAACATTTAAATCCCATCCACTTGTCAGTCATCAGGTCCAGAGCTTTAAAACATTACAAAACATTGTTGCTCATGAAAATCTTTGCATTAGTGTTATGTCACTTGTTTTAGACGGGTGCAGAAAGAGTAAGTAACTTCTCTCACACGTTGTTTAACAAGGATGTCATAACGGGGCCATGATAAAAATGTGCTTTTATAAACATCACCAAAGTTAGAAGTTTAATTTGGCAGACAAATGTCACTGAATATTTACGATCTTGGAACTTAATTCCAAGATCCATTTTAAAATCCTCATATAAAGACTATTCCTATCATCCCCGAGAGACTGATAAATAATTTATGGGAAATGACAATGACATGACGTGGATGGGAAGATTTGTCTGCTGTGGCTTGTGATCAAAATAATCTCCCTAAGAAGAAAACTACGGTCACACAGCCCTAATTCATATTCAGCTTGTAGCTCATACAGAGCTCTTAAAACAAGCTTCAGTTCATTAAGGTGGATAGAGGTGCATCGATCTTAACGATTTTGTCTCTCAGCAAGTGCTTGTGAATTGATCATCAGACAGTGCCACTCTCTTTCCTTCGCTCTGTGTCTCTCAGCTAGTAAGGAGTGGCCACGCTGCTTTACTGTAGTTCTGGACAGGCAGGCAGACAACTACAATCTAGTGTAAGAACCATAGAACTACCCGCACAACAATATTTAATATTTCAGTTTACTACAGTACTTACTATAGTATGATTTAGTAAACTGTAGTATACTACAACACTATAGTATTCCCCGATCATGTGTAGTACTTACTATAGAATGTTGTAGTATACTGTAGAATACTGCAATAAATACTACAGTATTATCCGCGAAATAAACACCTGTAGTAAATACTACAGTAATGACCACAAAATAACACCGTAGTCCGCAAACACAAAACACTTTTTTAACTTTAGTAAATACTACCGTATTCAATTTGCATATACCCTGCCCATTCCACTCCCTCATATCGCAATTTGTGCCACCCATGAGTGAGAACTGCATGCCGAGTATAGACTATATTGTGTGCCCTACAGGTTATCGTAAAGAGCAGAAGTTACATTCCTACCTATGTACAGGTTTTGGAAAAATGTGCTCTTTCAGTATTTCTCCAGGTTTCCTTCCTTCCTTCCTTCCTTTCCTCCCTATGTCGAATATAATAACACAAAAATACTACAGTAAAGTCTGCTTAAACCTTACAGCAAATTCTACAGCATACTACAATCTGCAAAAACAGTACATTAATATAGTATATATATTAGTTTTCTAACAGTAACAGTATTTAACAGTATTCACTTTAGTGTTTTTGCTGACTTTAGTGTGCGTTTTGGAGGCCATGTTGTTGAGGTCACTGTGCTGTGTGTCGTATGACCATCATGCGCCCAGCTGGCAGTGACAACCTCCCTGCCACACACCTCGCCTGGCACATAACTGCATGCTGGAACATTAATTAGGGCTCCTGGCCCAAGCCGGGAAGACGCTCCACTGCTCCTACTGAACCTGCCAGTCTGTCTATATGCAACAGTCTATCTTCTCTCTCTCTCTCATTAGGGGCTCTATTTAACAAACCTAATGCAATAGTCAATCTAAGCGTTGGCGGTAGCGCTATATGTTCGGTGGTGTGTCAGAAATATGTTATTTTCACAACCAGAATTATCAGCGCAGTGTTGTTGGTGTTGGCGTGATGGGGCTGGTTTTTGAGGTATTAAAAAGTTGTGGGTGTGTCGAGGCTTGGACCCTCACTGGCCAATCAGAACGTACTCCATGGCGAAAGATGTGGTTGCTTCAAGTTGTTTATGTTCTTTTGTGTTGTATCAACTCCAATGTTAGTCTGTTATAGTTTGTTAAATAGCTTACAGAAAAACAATGTAAGTATGCTAACTTAAACCTGTTTGCAGTCCACATTGTTCAAAGTAATTGCATGGCTTCAATTATGAAATATATACCGTACATAGCATTCACACTGATATAGGGGCTAGACCTGCTGTAAATTACATTATGTCTGAGCAAGATTCCATTCATTATTGATAAGGCTTAAAAAGAGAGAATAATTCTAATCAAATTATAAACTAACTGAAAGAATTGTTATAAATAGGTTGTCTAAGTACACCTACAGGCACCATACTTGCTTCCATTGGGAATATAATATGAAAACAGAGTACGGAGAGTTTTACTCACATCCAAACTTTTCACAGTAGTTGGACAAAAGATCCAATATAAAGAGAAAGGGAGATTGTCTCATGTTAAACTTGTGCCCAAATACATATATGAACCATCTTACAGATCGCATTCCCACTTCTCCAGAAGTTGCATTGCTTGCGTGCCACGGAAGGACAGTGAATCATTATAATACGTTTGGTTTGAAAAACATTTTACAAAAAAATAAGCAATCTGTTAGTACATGTAATGATATCAGAAAAATGGGCAGCATAAAAAAGACAAGAGAAATTGTTGAAACAGCCTTCGTTATAGTAGGCCTGGGGTAAAGGTAGCCTAAGGAGGGTTTTGGTTTTAGAAATATGAAAACGGAAAACAAACTAAAGGTACAGGAAAATAACTTCTAAATAAGAGGTTCACCCATACTCACCAAGGTTCTCATCTCTCGTTTCATAATGAGCGTGGACACAGCCTACATTATGCATGTGTAATGATGTGGGCTGAGAGTCTGGAAGCAAGTCCAGGGAGTGAGTGTGTTAATAAATACAAGAAACAATGAACACGAAACACAAACAACACACCGACATGAAAACAGAGTCAATTACACCTGAGGAAAGAACCAAGGGGAGTGACAGATATAGGGAAGATAATCAAGGAGGTGATGGAGTCCAGGTGAGTCTCATGAGAGGCAGGTGCGTGAGATGATGGTAACAGGTGTGTGGGATAATCAGCAGCCTGAAACCTAGAGGCTGGAGAGGGAGTATACATGACAGTACCCCCTCCCCGGCGCATGGCTCCAGCCGCAGGACGTCAACAAAGGGGACGAACCCGGAGACCAGGAGCGGACCGGTCACCCCTGCTGATGTGTGAGAACCTGTCACGCAGAGAAATGTAAACCTGTCGAGTCAGCTGGGGGGCAGGAACCTGATAGATCGGTTGAGGCAGGGGAGCCTGGCGATCCGGCTGAGGCATGAGAACCTGACGAGTCAGCTGGGGGGCAAGAACCTGATAGATCGGTTGAGGCAGGGGAGCCTGGCGATCCGGCTGAGGCATGAGAACCTGACGAGTCGGTGGAAGCATGGGAGCCTGGCCGAGGCATGAGAGCCTGGCGATCCGGCTGAGACAGGGAAGCCTGGCGATCTGGTTGAAGCATGGGAGCCAGTAGCATTTCCCGGACCCAACGTCATTACTCTGACATTTATTTTTAAATGATGCTTCCCTTAGGTGAGGTGTTATTCTGTAATGAGTGCACTGTGAGTCGGGAAGCAAGTTCACGGAGTGAGTGTTTTAATAAATAAAATAAACAATGAACACGAAACACAAACAACACACCGACATGAAAACAGAGTCAATAACACCTGAGGAAAGAACCAAGGGGAGTGACAGATATAGGGAAGATAATTAAGGAGGTGAAGGAGTCCAGGTGAGTGTCATGAGGCGCTGGTGCGTGAGACGATGGTGACAGGTGTGTGGGATAATCAGCAGCCTGATGACCTAGAGGCCAGAGAGGGAGTATAAGTGACAGTATGGCTAAAATAATGCAGGCCTGCCTACAATACATATTGAAAAAGGGAACTTCAGCTCACTGTTTTGCTCCTCTCACACTTGATATTTTAATAAAGCTTTTAACAAAGATTAAGATTAATTTCCAAGCGGTCTCATGAGGCAAGCACTTTAATAAAGGTTGTGACTAGTCTACTAGATTACATTGGGCAGGACAAAAAGAAAACATACTTCATTGAAAGGAGGGGAGGCTATGCTTGGTTTTTAATCAAATAAAATGACATGGGGAACACACACATCGGTATTTTATGTTTCTAAATATGAAGTATAAAGGCACCAAATCACATCTTGTTCCATGTACAGCACGGGTGGACAGGCTGCGTTTCTTCTGTCAAAACTCATGTTACAGGGATTACAGGTGTGTAGCTAGTAACAGATTGTTCACAATACAACTGTGATAGAATAATCTAGTCCCCATCCCTCACAGAGAGTAAATTGGATAAACATGCCTACTTGATGTGACCTGTTCCCATGTGAGCAGCAGGTCAAGCGTTGTCCTTTTTGTACACCCCTTTACAATGTTCTGCTGTTACCATTAGGTGGCAACATTGCTCATACAGTCCTTGACTGTTGTTTGACTTTGAACATTATGACGTCTGTCCGAACCGGGCACCTTCACAGCATTATTCCTGCAAAGTAGTCTTACCATTTTATATATGAGTTGTGACATGGCTCAGTGTTAACAGTCAGCAGAGTAAAGATGTGTCCCTGCCAATACTGTATGTATGTATGTACTGGTAGGTGTTACTGCACTGTTGGAGATAGAAACATAAGCATTTTGCGGCAACATGCGATAACATCTGCAAAATATGTGGACGCAGCCAATAAGCTTTGATTTGATGTGTCTGTATTGCATCAGATAACATACAATCATGTCATTTTCCTTATATGTCAGACACGTTGGCTAATGGGGATCCTAATAAAATAAAAAATATTGTTCAGTACAATTCTTTAACAAGGTATCCTGTAGCTTCCTGACTAATTGATTTATAATGCCGTTACATAGCCATACAACCCAACCAGACTAAAACAAGGGGGAGGCGTAGCCTACAATTATGCAAAAGCAGCACTATGACTGTGTGACTGACTTTGTCCTCAATCAAGGCAGTCAACAGACTACTCAAATTACAGTCATCGAACAGGAAGCATAGATTTGTGTGGTCAGATGCCTTTCCTCCTCTATCGCTCTATGATGCCCGCATGCACCTCGCATGCACAACGTACACACACACACACACACACACACCTTTGTGCAAAGGATTTACCAGAGACGCTGATGTGACGTCAACCAAATGAAAAAAGTATTGCCATGGAAACCCATTTCCCCAGTTTTATTAACATGATCTCACAAACACATCAGTGAATTTGGTTTCTTTACCTTAACACTGAATCTCTTTGGCACGTTGTCTTATCGTGTAGGCCTATTAGTGTTCATGTAGACTATGCCTGAGGCCATAAGTTAGTTTTAGAAATTACATGAGTTACTTGCAGCAGAACGTTGTGTGTGTAGATGTTTGTTGAATAAACGACAGGCCCTACATACTGTAGGGAATAAAGTTCGCCAGCTTGTAGTCCTAAAAATGTGAAATTATTTACCACTGGTTTGTTCAGCCATTCCTGTAGGTTAAAATGAACAACAATCCCCTACCGTTGGGCCCTTGACCAAGGCCCTTATCCTCACAACATGCTTTCCATCAAGGGGCACTGGACTGCAGCTTGACCCTGTGCTCCTTTCAACTGTGTATCTGTGTGATGTGTGCATGGGGGTTGAGAAATATAGAGAGCAGAAGACACATTTCTGTTGTTCACTGTAACTATGGACAATAAAGTTGTATTGTATATCTTTTGCTCAATGGCCCTTTGTAATTACTGTGATCTGCTATCAGAGCCCAGGTGTCACCGATTTTAGTGTAGCCTAATATTGTTATTTCCAAACCACCTGAATCTAAGTCGTTAGACTATGCTACATAAATAAGATAACAGGAGTTGTCTTGTTCCAGTCATTAAAATGCTTGATACAGTATGCTACTTTCACATCTTTTATATGATCCTAGTAAATTAATCTGAGATTTGTTGTTTGGATAACAGTGTGTATTTGTACACGTAACGTAGTGTGTGTGTACAGTATGTAACGCTGTAACATTATCTTGATTGTCCAGTAAATGCCTCTGAGCCTTTTTAAGAAAAACACCACAGATGGCTTTCAATGTATCTTATGCCTCCTCTCTTTTCCCGGTTGATGATGCGTTGCCTGACAATCTAAACAGTGGTTTATATGGGACGAGGAGCAGAGAAGCCAAGGCTGTAGGGCTGCAGAGTGTCTGCCACTGCATTGATGCTGCCTGCTGTCACTGGGCTGGCTCACAGTGTTTACAGTGTGACGGGGGGAATCCTAGGAGGGGGATATTTTTAGCTCTGCTTTCATCATTCCTCTCTGTTGTTCTGCACAGCATGGAGGGAGTGAGGGAGGTAGGTAGGGAGGGAGGTAGGGAGGTAGGAAGGGAGGGAGGGAGGGAGGTAGGGGGGTAGGGAGGGAGGGAGGGAGGTATGGAGGGAGCTATGGAGGGAGGGAGGGAGGGAGGGAGGGAGGGAGGGAGGGAGGGAGGGAGGGAGGGAGGGAGGGAGGGAGGGAGGGAGCTGCATTCTAATAATGACTATGAAAGGGATCTGGATGGTGGCTATGAAACAACATTCTCTTTAAGGGTGTGTGTGTGTGTGTGTGTGTGTGTGTGTGTGTGTGTGTGTGTGTGTGTGTGTGTGTGTGTGTGTGTGTGTGTGTGTGTGTGTGTGTGTGTGTGTGTGTGTGTGTGTGTACGGGTTGGAAGGCTGCTATGAAGCAAAGGGGCGACAAGTAGCCTCTGCTGTTCTGCTCTTGCGCAAAGCAGTTAACCCCCAACAACAACTGCTCCTCTGCACCGATGCCGTGGACGTGAATTAAGGCAGCCCCCCGAACCTCTCTGATTCAGACGGGTTGAGTTAAATGCGACAGACACATTTGGGTTGAATGCATTCAGTTGTGCAACTGACTAGGTATCCCCGTTCCTTCTGTCAAGTCTCTCCCTCGCTCTCTCTATAGAAGCTTTGACGGTTCTGTAAATACATGGAACGAGCTGGGAATTGGGATGGGAACCCCTGTCTTGTCCCCTCTAGCCTGAATTTCCATTTGTTTTTTTTGTTTTTTTTGTGGATTCTGTTCTCTCACTGTTTGTTTATGCCGCATTACGAGCGAAACTGCGTCACATAATTTTAGGGTGACGTAATAGTGTTGGAATTGTGTCTGTGAACGACTACTAGAACAAGCTATGTTTATTTTGTCTCGAAGAGAGTGAGACATTGGAACCCCAAGCAGTGTCAGGGTCTATTGTGAAGGTAGGCAGACATTATCATGTACCTTGTACTGCAGTCTTGTGTATTGCATTCTTGTGTAATGCATTCAGGGACACTCTCGCTGCCCTGACAGTGTTTTTCCTCTGGTTACCACAACAGACGGTAGAGTGTGATCAAAATATAGCTCCTTGTGCCATTTAACATTACGTAATATTCCCTTCATAAATCACTTTCAAACTCTACACTTCATAACAAACGATATTGACATACGAATGAAAAGGGTAATCCTCCCTGTTTTTGAGGCCGTGGCCAATAGTGGGAGTCCTAATTGGTCCTAATAAACACACACACACACACACACACACACACACACACACACACACACACACACACACACACACACACACACACACACACACACACACACACACACACACACACACACACACACACACACAACCCCCAACCCCTTATGGAGGGCCATGGGAGCATGAGACCTCTAGGAGAGAGTACTCAGGAAATGAGAATCTAACCAATACCCTCCCTGCCTTCACCAGTCAGTCAGTCTTTCCTCTGTGTGTGTATTTTTGGATGTATTTGAAGTGAACCTTTAATGCGTCCTGAAGGAATTGCCATGGAGACAAATGGAAAAACAAGCAAATAATGGAATCAAAGTTCCCTCAGTGGATGCCTATTGTTAGACCTCTGGGCTCAGGGAAGAAAACAGACATACAGTATCTATCTGTTATTATAAACTGGGT
The DNA here is from genome assembly GCF_045791955.1 of Oncorhynchus clarkii lewisi. Lineage (NCBI taxonomy): Eukaryota > Metazoa > Chordata > Actinopteri > Salmoniformes > Salmonidae > Oncorhynchus > Oncorhynchus clarkii. Next base: position 38,014,872 of record NC_092168.1, on the reverse strand, counting down.
GGTTCGAGCCCTGAATGGTGATTGGCTGACACCCTTGGTATATCAGACTGTATACCACGGGTATGACAAAACATCTAATTATGTTGGTAACCAGTTTATAATAGCCATAAGGCACCTCAGGGGTTTGTGGTATGGGAGGGAGGGAGGGTGGTAGGGAGGTAGGTAGGGAGGTAGGGAGGGAGGGAGGTAGGAGGGAGGTATCCACTCCTCTTTGCGTGGTGCATAATAACAGCCCTTAGCCGTGATATATTGGCTATATACCACACCCCCTCGGGCCTTATTGCTTAAATAAAAAGGGGTATGTTTTTGAACCTTCGCTCCTCTCATTGTTGACCTCTGTTCTGTTTGTCCATGTCTTTTAACTGGAAGCTTCTGTTCTAGTTGAGGTCTTCATTTACACTTTAAGAATTCATAACAACAAACGTTAGCAAGCAGAACTATTTTTGGCAACCCAAATTCAGTCCGACCTCCAGAAATCAGCATGTGTTTGTCTGCCTGGACACGGCTAGTGGTAGGTTGTGTTTGTCTGCCTGGACACGGCTAGTGGTAGGTTGTGTTTGTCTGCCTGGACACGGCTAGTGGTAGGTTGTGTTTGTCTGCCTGGACACGGCTAGTGGTAGGTTGTGTTTGTCTGCCTGAACACGGCTAGTGGTAGGTTGTGTTTGTCTGCCTGGACACGGCTAGTGGTAGGTTGTGTTTGTCTGCCTGGACACGGCTAGTGGTAGGTTGTGTTTGTCTGCCTGGACACGGCTAGTGGTAGGTTGTGTTTGTCTGCCTGGACACGGCTAGTGGTAGGTTGTGTTTGTCTGCCTGGACACGGCTAGTGGTAGGTTGTGTTTGTCTGCCTGGACACGGCTAGTGGTAGGTTGTGTTTGTCTGCCTGAACACGGCTAGTGGTAGGTTGTGTTTGTCTGCCTGGACACGGCTAGTGGTAGGTTGTGTTTGTCTGCCTGGACACGGCTAGTGGTAGGTTGTGTTTGTCTGCCTGAACACGGCTAGTGGTAGGTTGTGTTTGTCTGCCTGGACACGGCTAGTGGTAGGTTGTGTTTGTCTGCCTGAACACGGCTAGTGGTAGGTTGTGTTTGTCTGCCTGGACACGGCTAGTGGTAGGTTGTGTTTGTCTGCCTGGACACGGCTAGTGGTAGGTTGTGTTTGTCTGCCTGGACACGGCTAGTGGTAGGTTGTGTTTGTCTGCCTGAACACACTAGTGGTAGGTTGTGTTTGTCTGCCTGGACACGGCTAGTGGTAGGTTGTGTTTGTCTGCCTGGACACGGCTAGTGGTAGGTTGTGTTTGTCTGCCTGGACACGGCTAGTGGTAGGTTGTGTTTGTCTGCCTGGACACGGCTAGTGGTAGGTTGTGTTTGTCTGCCTGAACACGGCTAGTGGTAGGTTGTGTTTGTCTGCCTGGACACGGCTAGTGGTAGGTTGTGTTTGTCTGCCTGGACACGGCTAGTGGTAGGTTGTGTTTGTCTGCCTGGACACGGCTAGTGGTAGGTTGTGTTTGTCTGCCTGGACACGGCTAGTGGTAGGTTGTGTTTGTCTGCCTGGACACGCTAGTGGTCGGTTGTGTTTGTCTGCCTGGACACGGCTAGTGGTAGGTTGTGTTTGTCTGCCTGAACACGCTAGTGGTCGGTTGTGTTTGTCTGCCTGGACACGCTAGTGGTCGGTTGTGTTTGTCTGCCTGGACACGGCTAGTGGTCGGTTGTGTTTGTCTGCCTGGACACGAGAGTCCCTGCAGTGAAAGCTAAATAGCCATATTACATCTTCAAAACACATCGGTTATATCCCAAATGACACCCTATTCCCTATATAGTGCACTACTTTTGACCAGGGCCCATTGTGCACTATATAGGGAATAGGATGCCATTTGGGAAGAACACATTGAGATTTTCCATTGTGTGATGAGAGTGCCGAGGTTGCTGGGCAGGCTTGCCAAGCCTCATGACTAAAGAATATCCTACTGGAGGCTGTTTGGGGGAAACTGTACATTGGATCTTTATCTTTCTTTTTGCCCACCTCCAACCTCATCTCTCTTTCAATACTTTCTTTTTCACCCTGATCTTTTCCCCATTCTCTGTCTCATTATATCCCAAACACACTGTGATTTCAAAGGACAGTGTCATTTTAGTCATGGCTTTACCCAGTCAACAACACAGCCAGGGGATAAGTTATAGTCCAATAGTACTGTTCTTATTGGTACACAGAGAAAACTGAGAGAGAAAAGAGGAGCCTGGGTAACATCATGTCATCCTTCTAAATACAGCTGCTCTCCTCTTGTTTGAATGTTCGTGAATTTGATTTACAATGTGGAATAACAGAGCAGGTTAGGGCAGATGAGTCAGTTTCACCAAATAGAAGGAGCCCACTACTGTTTGTTCAGCTTATCCAGGAAGACAAATATAGGGATTTAGCAGTATATTCCCCTGCCAGCTCCTGGTTTTTCTGAACTCAATGAACCCTGCCTCTGTGGTGGAAAAGAACCTAAAGCAAAGTGATCAATGGCCTCTGCATAGATTACAGTGTACAGTGCCATGGCCTCTGCATAGATTACAGTGTCCAGTGCCATGGCCTCTGCATAGATTACAGTGTACAGTGCCATGGCCTCTGCATAGATTACAGTGTACGGTGCCATGGCCTCTGCATAGATTACAGTGTACAGTGCCAGGGCCTCTGCATAGATTACAGTGTACAGTGCCATGACCTCTGCATAGATTACAGTGTACAGTGCCAGGGCCTCTGCATAGATTACAGTGTACAGTGCCATGGCCTCTGCATAGATTACAGTGTACAGTGCCATGGCCTCTGCATAGATTACAGTGTACAGTGCCAGGGCCTCTGCATAGGTTACAGTGTACAGTGCCATGGCCTCTGCATAGATTACAGTGTACAGTGCCATGGCCTCTGCATAGATTACAGTGTACGGTGCCATGGCCTCTGCATAGATTACAGTGTACAGTGCCAGGGCCTCTGCATAGATTACAGTGTACAGTGCCAGGGCCTCTGCATAGATTACAGTGTACAGTGCCATGGCCTCTGCATAGATTACAGTGTACAGTGCCATGGCCTCTGCCTAGGTTACAGTGTACAGTGCCATGGCCTCTGCCTATGTTACAGTGTACAGTGCCAGGGCCTCTGCATAGATTACAGTGTACAGTGCCATGGCCTCTGCATAGATTACAGTGTACAGTGCCATGGCCTCTGCATAGATTACAGTGTACAGTGCCATGGCCTCTGCATAGATTACAGTGTACAGTGCCATGGCCTCTGCATAGATTACAGTGTACAGTGCCAGGGCCTCTGCATAGATTACAGTGTACGGTGCAATGGCCTCTGCATAGATTACAGTGTACGGTGCCATGGCCTCTGCACAGATTACAGTGTACAGTGCCAGGGCCTCTGCATAGATTACAGTGTACGGTGCCATGGCCTCTGCATAGATTACAGTGTACGGTGCCATGGCCTCTGCCTAGATTACAGTGTGCAGTGCCATGGCCTCTGCCTAGGTTACAGTGTGCAGTGCCAGGGCCTCTGCATACATTACATTTATAGTATATGCACTTAAATTACACTGCATATATTTAATTGCACTTAAATTGCTCTTCCAGATAATCCTGCATGTTTATCTATCTGAACAATGTCAATTCTACTGCTGGCTGACCTAACTTGCCAATACAATGTGTCGTATAATCATAAATTAAACTGTACTTTGGCGTCTAAAATAGAAATGCATATGTGAAACAGTCTGCACTGACTCCACACAAAAGGGGAAGGGGATTGATGCTGTTTTACGGGCTCCTAACCAACTGTGTTATTTTGTCAGTTTTTTTCTCATTGTTTGGAACTTATTTTGTACATAATGTTGCTGCTACCATCTCGGGGCAGGAGGTAGCCTCGTGGTTGGAGCGTTTGGCCAGTAACTGAAAGGTTGCTAGATCGAATTCCTGAGCTAACAAGGTACAAATATGTTGTTCTGAACAAGGCAGTTAACCTTCTGTTCCTAGGCCGTCATTGTAAATAAGAATTTGTTCTTAACTGACTTGCCTAGTTAAATAGAGGTTTAAAAAAGTATACAGTGCCTTGCGAAAGTATTCGGCCCCCTTGAACTTTGCGACCTTTTGCCACATTTCAGGCTTCAAACATAAAGATATACAACTGTATTTTTTTGTAAAGAATCAACAACAAGTGGGACACAATCATGAAGTGGAACGACATTTATTGGATATTTCAAACTTTTTTAACAAATCAAAAACTGAAAAATTGGGCGTGCAAAATTATTCAGCCCCTTTACTTTCAGTGCAGCAAACTCTCTCCAGAAGTTCAGTGAGGATCTCTGAATGATCCAATGTTGACCTAAATGACTAATGATGATAAATACAATCCACCTGTGTGTAATCAACTCTCCGTATAAATGCACCTGCACTGCGATAGTCTCAGAGGTCTGTTAAAAGCACAGAGAGCATCATGAAGAACAAGGAACACACCAGGCAGGTCCGAGATACTGTTGTGAAGAAGTTTAAAGCCGGATTTGGATACAAAAAGATTTCCCAAGCTTTAAACATCCCAAGGAGCACTGTGCAAGCGATAATATTGAAATTGAAGGAGTATCAGACCACTGCAAATCTACCAAGACCTGGCCGTCCCTCTAAACTTTCAGCTCATACAAGGAGAAGACTGATCAGAGATGCAGCCAAGAGGCCCATGATCACTCTGAATGAACTGCAGAGATCTACAGCTGAGGTGGGAGACTCTGTCCATAGGACAACAATCAGTCGTATATTGCACAAATCTGGCCTTTATGGAAGAGTGGCAAGAAGAAAGCCATTTCTTAAAGATATCCATAAAAAGTGTCGTTTAAAGTTTGCCACAAGCCACCTGGGAGACACACCAAACATGTGGAAGAAGGTGCTCTGGTCAGATGAAACCAAAATTGAACTTTTTGGCAACAATGCAAAACGTTATGTTTGGCGTAAAAGCAACACAGCTCATCACCATGAACACACCATCCCCACTGTCAAACATGGTGGTGGCAGCATCATGGTTTGGGCCTGCTTTTCTTCAGCAGGGACAGGGAAGATGGTTAAAATTGATGGGAAGATGGATGGAGCCAAATACAGGACCATTCTGGAAGAAAACCTGATGGAGTCTGCAAAAGACCTGAGACTGGGACGGAGAATTGTCTTCCAACAAGACAATGATCCAAAACATAAAGCAAAATCTACAATGGAATGGTTCAAAAATAAACATATCCAGGTGTTAGAATGGCCAAGTCAAAGTCCAGACCTGAATCCAATCGAGAATCTGTGGAAAGAACTGAAAACTGCTGTTCACAAATGCTCTCCTTCCAACCTCACTGTTTCGAGCTGTTTTGCAAGGAGGAATGGGAAAAAATTTCAGTCTCTCGATGTGCAAAACTGATAGAGACATACCCCAAGCGACATACAGCTGTAATCGCAGCAAAAGGTGGCGCTACAAAGTATTAACTTAAGGGGGCTGAATAATTTTGCACGCACAATTTTTCAGTTTTTGATTTGTTAAAAAAGTTTGAAATATCCAATAAATGTCGTTCCACTTCATGATTGTGTCCCACTTGTTGTTGATTCTTCACAAAAAAATACAGTTTTATATCTTTATGTTTGAAGCCTGAAATGTGGCAAAAGGTCGCAAAGTTCAAGGGGGCCGAATACTTTCGCAAGGCACTGTATTTATGACTGAAAAGGGTTTCTGGATATCAGAACAGCGATTACTCACCTTGAACTGGACGAAGTCTTTTCTTTAATGAGTCCAACGTGAAGGATATACTGCTTATCCAAGACCAGGCCCAAATCCCCGTCATTTGCGTGTAGAAAAGATGGAAATACAAGGGGCGGAGATCGGGGTGACTTGTGAGAATTCGTAGGCGAGTGTGTAACCCGCCTCTACCATCCATTCTATTGGCCAACATGCAATCACTGGAAAATAAACTGGATGATCTTCGCTCGAGACCTTCCTACCAACGGGGCAGAGTCGTGGCTGAATGACGACACGGATAATATACAGTTGGCTGGGTTTTGTGTGCATCGGCAGGACAGAACAACTACGTCTAGATAAGATGAGGGGTGGGGGTGTGTGTCTATTTGTCAATAACAGCTGGTGTGCGATGTCTAATATTAAAGAGGTCTCGAGGTATTAATTGCCTGAGGTAGAGTACATCATGATAAACTGTAGAGCACACTATCTACCAAGATTTTTCATCTATACGTTTCATCTATATTTATATAAATACATGTAAACTCAGTTTTTCACAATTTCTGATATTTAATCCTAGCAAAAATTCCCTGTCTTAGGTCAGTTAGGATTACTACCTTATTTTAAGAATGTGAAATGTCAGAATAATAGTAGAGAGAATTATTTATTTCAGCTTTAATTTCTTTCATCACATTAATATTTGGTAGCATTGCATTCAAATTGCTTAAATTAGGTTAAAAGTTTTGGGTAGCCATCCACATGCTTCCCACAATTAGTTGGGTGAATTTTGGCCTATTCCTCCTGACAGAGCTGGTGTAACTGGAATCAGGTTTGTAGGCCTCCTTGCTCACACACACTTTTTCAGTTCTGCCAACAAACGTTCTATGGGATTGAGGTCAGGGCTTTGTGATGGCCACTCCAATACCTTGACTTTGTTGTCCTTAAGCCATTTTGCCACAACTTTGGAAGTATGCTTGGGGTCATTGTCCATTTGGAAGACCCATTTGCGACCAAGCTTTAACTTCCTGACTGATGCCTTGAGATGTTGCTTCAATATATGGGGTGGCAGGGTAGCCTAGTGGTTAGAGCGTTGGAGCGTTGGACTAGTAACCGAAAGGTTGCAAGTACAAATCCTCGAGCTGACAAGGTACAAATCTGTCGTTCTGCCCCTGAACAGGCAGTTAACCCACTGTTCCTAGGCCGTCATTGAAAATAAGAATTTGTTCTTAACTGACCTTTCTAGTTAAATAAAAAAATTAATAAATATCCACATAATTCTCCTCACTCATAATGCCATCTATTTTGTGAAGTGCACCAGACCCTCCTGTAGCAAAGCACCCCCACAACATGATGCTGCCACCCCCGTGCTTCCCGGTTGGGATGGTGTTCTTTGGCTTGGCCCCTTTTTCCTCCAAAAATACAGATGGTCATTATGGCCAAACAGTTCTATTTTTGTTTCATCAAACCAGAGGACATTTCTCCAAAAAGTGCGATGTTTGTCCCCATGTGCAGTTGCAAACCGTAGTCTGGCTTTTTTTAATGGCAGTTTTGGAGCAGTGGCTTCTTCCTTGCTGAGCTGCCTTTCAGGATATGTCGATATAGGACTCGTTTTACTGTGGATATAGATACTTTTGCACCTGTTTCCTCCAGCATCTTCACAAGGTCCTTTGCTGTTGTTCTAGGATTGATTTGCACTTTTGCCACCAAAATACATTCATCTCTAGGAGTCTCCTTCCTGAGCGGTATGACAGCTGCGTGGTCCCATGGTGTTTATATTTGCGTACTATTGTTTGTACAGATGAACACCTTCAGGTGTTTGGAAATTGCTCCCAAGGATGAACCAGACTTGTGGAGGTCTACAATTTATTTTCTGAGGTCTTGGCTGATTTCTTTTGATTTTCCCATGATGTCAAGCAAAGAGGCATGGAGTTTCAAGGTACGCCTTGAAATACATCCACAGGTACACCTCCAATTGACTCAAATGATGTCAATTAGCTTCTAAAGCCATGACATCATTTTCTGGAATTTTGCAAGCTGTTTTAAGGCACAGTCAACTTAGTGTATGTAAACTTCTGACCCACTGGAATTGTGATACAGTGAATTATAAGTGAAATAATCTGTCTGTAAACAATTGTTGGAGAAATTACTTGTGTCATGCACAAAGTAGATGTCCTAACTTTCTTACCAAAACTATAGTTTGTTACAAGAAATTTGTGGAGCGTTTTTTTTGTGGAACAAGTTTTTTTGACTTCAACCTTGTGGAAGGCTACCCGAAACGTTTGACCCAAGTTAAACAATTTGAAGGCAATGCTACCAAATACTAATTGAGTATATGTAAACTTCTGACCCACTGGGAATTTGATGCAAGAACTACTATTATTCTGACATTTCACATTCTTAAAATAAAGTGGTGATCCTAACTGACCGAAGACAGGGAATCTTTACTAGGATTAAATGTCAGGAAATGTGAAAAACTGAGTTAAAATGTATTTGGCTAAGGTGTATGTAAACCTCCGACTTCAACTGTATGTAATATTACTCACCTCATATGTAAATACTGTACCTTATACCATCTATTGCACCTTTCCTATGCCACTCGGACATTGCTCATCTAGATATTTATATGTACATATTCTTATTCCATTCCTTTAGATTTGTGTGTATTAGGTAGTTGTTGGGGAATTGCTAGATTACTTGTTAAGTTTTACTGCACTGTCGGAACTAGAAGCACAAGCATTTCGCTACACTCGCATTAACATCTGCTAACCATGTGTATGTGACCAATACAATTTGATTTGATTTGAATTAATTCAGTATCCACTCCGCTCGTTATAGAATTGGACGGTCATTAGGTTCAGATGGGAATTTGAAAAAAATGTAGGCGGACTAAATCTATTTCCTGTTGAAATGTGGTAATTCTCGGAGAGAGGGAGAGAGAGAGAGAAAGAGGTAGAGACGGAGAGAGGGAAATGACAATGTGAGAAGTGAGCACTCTAATCAGAGAGAAAAATTATTAACATCAGTTGTAACAAGATCCCATTAGAGTGGACCCATTAGAGTGGACTCGTGTCAGGCCAGAGCAGGATTCAATCATACAGGTAATCTACTCTGGATGTGTGGCTCACAAGTGTGTGTGTGTGTGTGTGTGTGTGTGTGTGTGTGTGTGTGTGTGTGTGTGTGTGTGTGCTAGCCAGCCCAAAAATTACAATATATTATTTCCCCCTTCTTTTCAAATGGACAATCATAGTTCCAGCCAACAACCGTACAGGGTATCAGTTCTAATGCACTGTGGTGAAACCACAGGCTAAAGTCAGCTGTCTGGAGATGAATACACCAATATATTCTGTTGTATTTTCCCTGCCAGCCATGGGTAGGTGGCACAAATGGAGCATTAAAAACTGCTGAGACACTGTGATCCAGGAGGAAGACAGGCTGGTAGAGCAGTGCCAAGGTTTCCCACACGTAGCAGAGCCTACACAGTACACACCGCATCTGTCATTCGCCTCATCGTGATTAATTTAAGAAATATTTGTGGATGAATTCTTTAGGATAAACGTTCTTGTATGTGTCTTCCATTCTGGTCATTTACATTTTAGCATGATTGCCACTGCAGAGTAATGGCTCCAGTGGGTGTTTGGTTCAAATCCCAAGTAGAGTGATTTTTGCCTTGTAGTTTTTATATAGCTGTAAAATAATATTGGCATAAAATCAACATTTTACAGCCATATTGTCAAGGTTGTGTGTACTGGTGGCGGAGTCAGATTCAGGAGAGCAGAGTGTTGTGAACAGGCACACACTTTATTCAGAATGGAGTGAACTAACAGACGGACGCAAACTGTGTCAAAACCTCCAGAAAAAGGCAAAAGTGCAAAGTGCGAAAAAACCCTCACCAAAGCTAACGTACCAAATGAACATACAACGTGCACAAACACGGAAACACAGCCTGGCACGTCACAATAACCACAGAACAATAAACAATTTCACACAAAGACAGGGAGGGGAACAGAGGAATAAATACATGCAGTGTGATTAGGAAATGTAAACCAGGTGTGCAGGGAACAAGACAAAACAAATGGAACAATGAAAAATGGAGCGGCGATGGCTAGAAAGCCGGTGACGTCGACCGCCGAACGTCGCCCGAAAAAGGCAAGGTGCTGACTTTGGGGGAAGTCGTGACACTTATACAGCTGGCATGAAACTGTGTGCTTTACTCCACTGCTTGGATTATCAATGGTTTCATAAATTCATGATTAGAATCCAAATGTAAAAAAAATAATTTAAAAAAATAGCAATTGATCATGTATCTACCCTTCCTCTGGAAGTGATTACCCAAATGCCATCATGTTTATTTGATGTTGATTGGCTGGATCATGGTGCAAGAGTGTTTATATAATTTGGTAAACTACTTGATGGGGTTTTTAATGACTGCGGTTTACCAGGCTGACCAGATGGCTCAAAAAAAGACAGAGAAATTAAATTACACTTTAGCTTGAGTGCATGTGTCTCTTCTGTCACACAGTGTGTTTTAAAGACCATCTGCAGCCATGTTGCCTTTTAGAGGAGTTGAAGCATGTGACCCACACTCAAATATGATGAAATATTATTTTTTGATCATGAAACTGTTATTCCTTTATAAACCTTTCCTATACCATGAAGCTTTTATGTATGTGTATATTGTGGGTATGGCAATATGTTGTGTACATAATAGCTGTATAATGTTAATATGTCCATCCATGAATCTACTGTGATGTTTGATTAGCGTTCGTCATGGTTTTTCATATTTTCCTGGTTTTATAGACGTGCAACACAACGCATCGTTATGCAAGTGTCCGTCCACTGAGATGTTTGCCAGAATGTCGGCCTCCTCCTTCTCTGCTCCGCCAAATCCAGGGAGATTACCGTTGTTATGGTTATGGTAGGTTGCTGATGTCATCCAGCCAGGTTGTCGGGTTGGACAAATGTGGGCAGTGTGACTCCCCCTCCTTTCCCTCCTCCCCCTCTGTTTCCTCTTCCTTCTCCCCCTCCGTTTCCTCTTCCTTCTCCCACCCCGTTTCCTCTCTCTCCTTCCCCTATTCCCTTCTTTCCCTCCCTTCTCCAGTGAGGAAACCAAAACATCACCGATGGGCTGGCTACCACGTCATTGATAAATAGTAAGGTGATTTAAAATGAGATTCAGATTTTGCTGTCTTCCTCTTCATCTCTCTCTAACATTATTAATATTATAAGTCATGACAATATGAAGAATTGGAAAAACAAAACAAGTGGATTGTTTGGGGTGAATTGCTCTCTTGTTTTCCCACCTCCCTTTCAATTGGTAATCAAGTGGCCTCCATAACGAGCATTGGAAGCATGGTAATCACGTTATGGCCATATATACTGTAATGGGAGGGCTGGACAGACAGGGTGCATATTTATTAGGGGGCAGCAGGAATACATCAATACTTGTAAGTGGAAACACAAGAACGTTTTCCTAGGATGCTTTTCTAACCAAGGGTGTCACGCTTGTTTGGTTACCGTTAATTTGGACATTAAACCAGGCAGTTCATCGTCCATCACGGCTCACCGTATTGTTTCCCCTTGTAACGTGAGTCTTGGTATATGATTGATTGATTTGATTTATTTTATTATTAAAGTGTCATGCATCTTCAGGATGCCCAGCCCACATGGGCTTATAAGATACTGTATTCGCTGTAGCAAAATACAATTATAATGTCTATACACTGGGTATACAAAACATTAACAACATCTGCTCTTTCCATGACAAAGACTGACCAGGTGAATACAGGCGAAAGCTATGATCACTTATTGATGTCACTTGTTAAATCCACATCCGTGTAGATGAAGGGGAGGAGACAAGTGAGACATAGATTGTGTGTGTGTGCCATTCAGAGGTTGAATGGGCAAGTCAAAATATTTAAGTGCCTTTGAACAGAGTATGGTAGTAGCTGCCAGGCGCACAGGTTTGTATCAATAACTGCAACGTTGCAGTCAAAAGTTTGGACACACCTACTCATTCAAGGGTTTTTCGATTTTCTACATTGTAGAATAATAGCGAAGACATTAAAACTCTGAAATAACACATACGGAATCATGTAGAAATTGCCCAAAAAAGTGTTAAACAAAGTAGCCACTATAAGGGCACAAGGCGGGACCCATACGCAGACACAGGAGGCAGATGGTTGAGCTCCGATATTTATATTACACAAGGGATTGGCAAAAGGCAGGCTGGGTACAGGCAAGAGCTCATAAACCAGGTCAGAGTCCAAACAGAACAAGGCGTTAGACAGGCTCGAGGTCAAGACAGGCAAGGGTTCAATAACCAGGTCCGAGTCCAAACAGTACAAGGCGTTTGTCAGGCTCGAGGTCAGGGCAGGAAGAATGGTCAGGCAGGCGGGTCCGGTGTCAGGACAGGCAATGGTCAAAACCAGGAGAACTAGGAAAAAACAGAGACTTGGAAAAAAATAGGAGCTAGGAGATAAACATTGGTTGACTTGGCAAACAAGACGAACTGGCACAGAGAGACAGAAAACACAGGTATAAATACACTGGGGATGATGAGCGACACCTGGAGGGGGTGGGGTCAAGCACAAAGACAGGTGAAACAGATCAGAGCGTGACAGCCACCCTTTGCCATTGATGACAGCTTTGCACACTCTTGGCATTCTCTCAACCAGCTGCAACTGGAATGCTTTTCCAAAAGACTTGAAGGAGTTCCCACATAAGCTGAGCCCTTGTTGGCTGCTTTTCGTTCACTCTGCGGTCCAACTCATCCCATCCCATCTCAATTGGAGGCCATTGTGGAGGCCAGGTCATCTGATACAGCACTCCATCACTCACCTTCTTGGTCAAATAACCCTTACAGAGCCTGGAGGAGTGTTGGGTCATTGTCCTGTTGAAAAATAAATGATAGTCATATTAAGTGCAAACCAGGTGGGATGGCGTATCGCTGCCTAATGCTGTGATAGACATGCTGGTTAAATGTTCCTTGAATACTAAATAAATCACTGACAGTGTCACCAGCAAAGCACCCCCACAACATCACACCTCCTCCTCCATGCTTCATGGTGGGAAATACACATCCGGAAATCATCCGTTCACCTACTCTGTGTCTCACAAAGACACTGCGGTTGGAATCAAAAGTCTCACATGTCCATTGCCCCGTGTTTCTAGGCCCAAGTAAGTCTCTTCTTATTATTGGTGTCCTTTAGTAGTAGTTTATTTGCAGCAATTCGACCATGAAGGTCTGATTCAAGCAGTCTCCTCTGTACAGTTCAAGGTTGAGATGTGTCTGTTACTTGAACCCTGATCTGATTCACCTGTCTTTGTGCTTGTCTCCACCCCTTCCAGGTGTCGCCCATTTTCCCATTATCCCCTGTGCATTTATACCTGTGTTCTCTGTTTGTCTATTGCCAGTTCGTCTTGTCTCGTCAAGCCTCCCAGCATGTTTTTCGTACTTTCTGTTTTCTTGAGCTCCTGTTTTCTAGTTATCCCAGGTTTGATCATTCTGCCTGCACTGACCCTGAGCCTGCCTGCCGCTCTGTACCTTATAGACTCTGCCCTGTACTACCGAGCCCTACCTGCCCTTGACCTGTCATTTGCTTGCCCCCTGTTTATATAGTAAACGTCCATTATTCGAACTGTCTGCATCTAGGTCTTTTCCTGATAGTATGAACTGGCAATGACAGTCCCAGCAGACTCGGACCAGCTCTGCAATGCCGTCTCCTCCCAAGGAGATACCATTGGAAGGCACGAGGAGTTGTTTCATGGTCTTATGGAAGGTTTCCAAACCTTAGCATAACGCCATGACCACGCATTGAATACATTGTTGGAGCAATTCCGTGAGTTGTCTGTTAGGCAGCCTACCACGACAGTAACCTCCCAGCCCCTCAGTAACCCGGCTGTTAGCTGAGCGTCTCTCCTGACCAGCCTTGCTTCCAGAGAATCCAGCTTACCTCCCTCGGAAAGCTTCGCTGGAGAGTCTGGAACACGTCAGGCATTTCTCTCTCAATGGTCCATCATCTTCGAGCTGCAGCCTCCTCCTTCTCCTCAGACTGCTCGAAGATAGGGTACCTCATCATGCTGATGTCCGGGAGGGCTCTCGCCTGGGCTATGGCAGTGTGGGAACAACAGTCTGCCGTGTGCTTCAGTCTGGAGGAGTTTGTGGCGGAGATGAAGAAGGTTTTTTTGATTCTCCGTTGTCTGGGAGAGATGCTACCCGGAACTTACTCCAGCTTCGGCAAGCCTCCTGCAATGTGGCAGAATATGTTGTGGATTTCTGCACACTGGTTGCCAAGAGTGCCTGTAACCCGGAATCCCTGTTTGACACATTCCTGCACGGATTATCGGAGGAAGTTAAGGACGAGCTTGCAGCCCGGGAAATGCCGACTGATCTCGACACGCTCATTGCCCTGACCATCCAGATCTAAGGGCAGCTAAGGGAACGTAGGAAGGAGAGAAGGTCCGATTACGGTCCCACTCGCCCGGCAAAGGATTCCACCTCGCCTCAAAGGCATCCCGGAAGTCCACCGAAGTCTATGTTTCCGAGAGAATCCAAGGCTACCTGAGTTTCCCCGAGAGTCTCCGAAGTCTGCCGATTTGCCTTCTCCCAAGCCGATGCAACTAGGCAGAGCTAGGTTTACACGTTTACACAGGCTTAACATAAAGAGTTGTCTGTATTGCAGAACTACTGGTCATTTCGTTGCCATTCCTGTCCACTAAAAGACCAGGCTCACTGGTAGGGGCGGGTACTCAGTTGGGCCCCTGCTGTGGGGGAACCAGTCAAAATCTCTCCAGGTAAAATCTCTCTGTTTTATGGACACTACCCTGGCGTCAGAGCTGGGTATCCAGACTCAGTTCCTTGCCATTCCCATGGATGTAAGAGCGCTGGACGGTCGCTCTATAGACAGGGTCACCCACAATACCACCCCCATCAACCTGCGAGTGTCAGGGAACCACAGCGAGGCTATACAGTTCATGCTTATTAAGTCTACTCAGGTTCCTGTAGTATTGGGATTCTCTTGGCTCCAAAACCCTGCACCCGTGTGTCGACTACCGAGGCCTCGATGACATCACAGTTAAGAGCTGCTACCCGCTACCCCTCATCTCCTCGGCCTTCGAGCCGCTCCAGGGGCTTTAGACATTACAGAGTAAATTCAATGGACCAAGTAATCTCTCTCTCTCCAATCTCCTATCTCCTATCTCCTCCCCCTCTCTCTCTCTCTCCCTCCCTCTTTCTCTCCAAGTCTCCCTCTCTCTCTCTCTCTCTCCCCTCTATCTAAGCATTGTTTGTGCATGTTAAGGTTGTCCTGAGGATCGGGAATGTTTTGTATTGTGTGCATGTAAAATGAAAATGAAGTGGGTTGATTTGAATGTCAAATTTGAGGAAGTACCCACTGTCATTACATTTTGAATGTCAATCCCATTTCAATTCAGTGCATTTAGGAGGAAGTCTGGTTAAATACTTCCCTTCAGTCTATTCTTATCTGCCTGGCTGTGGTTGTGTTGCAGGACTGCCCTCTTCAATTTTGTCCTTGAAAAGCCAGGTGCAGCTTAACGCAGTAATTCAAAAGTGTGTTTCAGGAGCAGATAAAAAAAAAACTATCTACAAGACTACATGAAGACTGCATGATACAACAGGGGTGGAAAGAGACAAAAAAGCTGTGTAGTACTATTGTTGCACCTGCTACAGATGAGGTAGCAGCCTTCTAAGAACTGTCCCCTCCCCTCTCTCCCTCTGTTCTCCCCCTCCCTCCCCCTCCCCATACACTCAAACTCTGTTTCTCTTTCCACCTCCACAACACCGGCCTCTCAATAAACAGAAGCATCTTCAGTTCAGTCACTCCATGCAAATATACACAACCCACAAACCCCCAACAGAGGTGATTAAGAGAGGAGCAAACTCCCTGGATGGTCTGGATGGATTCTCAGCTGCTGTTGCAGCCAAGGTGTTAGTAAAAACAATGCGAGGATCTGTGGAAAAAGCATTGATATGATTTAACCTACTGTAACTAATCAAGGCCCAACACTATGCTTTGTTACATTACCAGCTAAACAACGGTCATCTATGGAACTGTAGATGGAAATCCCTCATTGGGTTATTTTTACATTGGACTACCCACACAAACAAAACAATGATAAAACCTTAAGGCAGAATGGGCGATCTCACCAATCTGATAAGCAGTGCCACATGTAAATGTGGGTGTTACTTGACTGTTTTGTTACATGTGATGTTTTTGTCATGCACATTATAAAGTGGTGAACCAAGTGTCAGCAACACCGGTTAAACCAGTCATAAAGCTTTACAGTTGCCCCTCCAGATGCTTTATCTTGAGTCTTGACAACCTCTGCAATAATGAACCAATTGCATTTTTATTAAAGATGTACTATTTTAAACTTGGATGTTTAATTATTAAGAAGCATTCAGGAAGGTTGGCAGGATAGGGCTATTGACCTATAGTAAAGACACAGAGTTATTAGAAGGAATATATATTTTTAATAGGAGTTATTATGAGGCACTAGCTACTCTATCTATGGAAGGAAGGAGATGGGGCTTGGCTAAGTAGGCCTTCCTGGACAGTCCTGCATGACACCTATACTTGGAAAAGCGCTATGTCTTCTCATTAGTGTTGGGTAGGCCGTGTGTGTGTGTGTGTGTGTGTGTGTGTGTGTGTGTGTGTGTGTGTGTGTGCATCCTCCCCAGGGACACAGGATTCCCTATAGCCAAAATAATTAGTGTTACAGATGTTTTAGATGCATAGATGGGTTTTCTGTCAGTGTATATGTGTCCCAATTGATGTAAAGAGATTTAGCACTACCATTTACAGTATGGCTAGTTTAATCGGTTTGAATACATTAGTAATAGTGTACATTAGAATACAGTGTTTCTTGTTTCTAATTTCTCCAAGCAGGTTTGTTGGAAGAGATGGTATGTTAAACTAAAACACAAAGTCAATGTTTGACACACTAAAGCATAAGGGTGAAAGTTGTCTTTCTATGTTGTTCCAACATTTCCTGTTGCTGAAGGATTATTTTCCTGCTGTAGCAAACTGGCTCAAATTAAGATCCTACATCTGTACTTTCCCTGCTAGATGATCACACAGGACGGATGGGTGTCCAGAGAGGCTCAGGGTGTCTCTAGCCGGAGACAACAGGTCTGGAGTTTCCACACCGCATTGGAGGACATTGCTCTCAGTTTGTAATTAGTGTTACAGGGTAAGATTTTGAGACGTTAATTCAGACTGTCTCTGTGTTTTGGCTTTTGAATGCAAACTGCTCTCTGGTATTTATCTCATTTCAACATGCACGCACGCACACGCACGCACACATGCACGCATGCACACACACACACACACACGCACACACGCACGCACGCACGCACGCACGCACACACACACACACACACACACACACACACACACACACACACACACACACACACACACACACACACTAACAGTTTTATGACCCCCTAGCATAGCTTCCTGTCTTTCTAGCCATCCTGTTCCCATGGGGCGTCCCGGGCCCTGGCTGCTCGATATGCCAGATATGGATCTGCAATGTATCTGCATTGCTGGGGCCAGACTGGCTCGTCATTCTGCTGGGAGACTCATGCGTTATCACAGGCAGAGGCATGGGCCTACTCTGGTGGGGGATACACGTGTTGTTGCACACATAGACGGGCTGGCTGACAACTTCACAATGATGCTCGCGCATCGATAAGGCAGAAAGCCGCGTGGTGTTATGATTCTGAACAGTCAGAGCCCACTGGGCACACACTGGTTCAATCAACGTTGTTTCCACGTAATTTCAATGATATTGCATTGACCCAAATGGAATAGATGCTGAATTGACATCTGTGCCCAGTGGGATAGATAGAAACCATGACAAGAAGCTGCCATGTGGGGAATCCTAAGTGACTCGTTTCAGCTTATTGTATAATGTTCTTGAAACCATGTGTTGTTTTAAAGTGTTTTGGCTCATGTCGTGTCTATGCTAATATGGCAAAACATTTGCTAACTAGCTAACCAACTAGCTAACCAACATTAAGTGCTCATTGTCCAAATGCACATGTTTTCAATAAACATTTGGAGACTAAATATAGTTTACATGTTGTCAACAATCTAAGCCAACCCTGTCTGTTTTGACCAATAATTGTGCACACTTCAGTTTGTTTGCTAAACAACCAACCATTAATAGACTCCCAAATTCCATCTGGGCACGCCCCCTCTCCTTACCATTTACAGCACCAGAACTTCCTCTGCTAATCACCATTTCTCTCCTCTGGTATATAACTAAGCAGCTTGTTTAACCTCAGTGTATGTTCAGCGTTTATGGTGGCATGGGCGGCCCAATCCCTTACCTTTTGTTGTGCGTGAACTGACTCAATTAAGTACCTTGTATTGTGTAATTGTAATAAATAACCTGTGTACATTTATGTTCGTCAGCTCATAGTTTGACCTAATGTCTGCATTGGCCTAGTACATTTTCTGCAGTGCAGCATATAATATCCTATGTTTATCATAGCTTGTGTATTACTATATCATGTTGCCATAGATATTAAATTAGTATTCTAATTCCTGTGTGAAGCCTACTTTATATAATCCAGTTGTTAGTTATGGCAATGGTCAGTAATATATGCAAATATGTTATGTCTGCCCTTTCTACCCTCCAGAACCACCTCTTAAACCTCACTCACCGACCATACAAGCCATTTAATATCTGATCCGGTTTCCTTGTGCTGCGCCATTGTTTGTCAGTTAGTAAATACCCTGAACCAGAAACCTTGTCTTCAAACAGCATTCCTGCATTATTACAGATGCACCATAGTGGCAATATCACTCTTCAACCTAGCCTAACATACACTGTAGTCCTTTTCTTTAAATGCATAGATTTTACTTGATTTCACCTTGTAGAACTAAGCAATAATACGATATGAATGCACAAACCCACGACTACTGTACAAACAAAAGCATCCCATGTCTCCATGTACACACTAAATGTACCAATTCTAAGATGGCCCCTTTTCGCTAGATGGTGATTCTCACATCTACCAGCACATGGGAGTTTTAGGTGAGGGTTTCCCCAAACTTGTTTTTTTCATCCTAGCATTACACAGCTGATTCAAATCATCAATGCTTGATGATGAGTTGGTTATTTGAATCCCCTGTTTAATGCTGAGGCAACAACCAAAACGTGCACCCAGAGGGAGCCCCAGGACAGAGTTTGGGAAACCTTTAGATGACCTACACTTGACCGTCTGACTGAACCCTCCTCCCCCAGGTCTGCTCTCTCTGTGGTCCAGTCAGAGCTGTCAGGGAACCATGCTGTTCTACCGTGTGTTACTGGGATTACTAGAGATCTCTGTCACAGTCAAACCCCCCTGATCTGCACGGACACACACACATGCACATTTTCAACGCACGCATATACTGTATGTATGTGTATACTTTACATAAGCACGCACATAGGATAAAACATGCAAATCCACACACAAGACATGACATTCACTGTGCAGGAAGAAGCACAAGGCCGTAGATCAACAGGATGTGTAGGGAACATAGGGATTCGTTGTATGGATGAGACCAAGGCGCAGCAGGATGTGAATACATCTTCTATTTTAATGAAACGAAAATCACTTCAACAAACATACAAAACGTGACACTATATCGAATAAGTGCAGACACAGGCAACTAATACATAGACAATTACCCACAAATTACCCAAGGAATATGGCAGCCTAAATATGGTTCCCAATCAGAGACAACGATAAACAGCTGCCTCTAATTGAGAAACAATCTAGGCAACTATAGACATACAAAACACCTAGACTAGTAAACACCCCCATAAACATACAAAAACCCCAGACAGGACAAAAACACAACAAACCACCCCTTGTCACACCCTGACCTAACCAAAATAATAAAGAAAACAAAGATAACTAAGGTCAGGGCGTGACAGGGATGATGTTCTCCAACCATGTTTCTGGAGAGCCACCTGTAGGTTTTCACACCAACCCTAAACTAGCGCACCTGATTCTAATAATTAGCTGGTTGATAAGCTGAATAAGGTTAGTTACAACTGGGGTTGGAGCTAAAAACCTACAAGAGGGTAGCGCTCTAGGTTCAGGGTTGGAGAGCGCTGGTGTAGGGACACACAAGCCCTGGTGTAGGGACACACAAGCCCTGGTGTAGGAACACACAAGCCCTGTTACAACAGCTGCAGGTTCCTTTCCCAACTACTGAGCCTTTACGAGTATCACACCACACTGACTGCACAATGAATCAGACTGGTCATAAGCACGAGTCTGCTACTCCGCAGCATGCACTTTGTTGTCAGGTAGTAGTAGTATTGTGTGTGTGTGACTTAGAAAACAGAAACAATATTCATTGTTAAATGAAACTGTGTGGTTTCTGGTTTGTGATGTTGTCGGTGTTACACACTGGAAATAAAGAAGAGAGACTTGAGAATAGGAACCCTACAGGAAGTGAAACAGCATGTTACAGAGAGAAGAAGAGAGAGAAGCCCTGCAGAGCCCTGTCTCAACTACGGCAAACAGCCACTATTATGGACAACATCCACAGGGAACACACACACACACAAATATATCCCAATACATATATCCATTGTCACATATGTCTGTATGTACGTTTTACAGCTGTATATGTATTTTCTTATATGTATAGTACATCAGGTCTGTTTATCTTGTTCTAGACCTCAACCCATACAGTAGTTGGTTTTGATACCCTATTCCCTATATTGTGATTAAGTGCAGAATAGGGTGCCATTTGTGACGCAAACCATGTGAGCTCCCCAGAGCAACTGTGTGTTGTGCTTTAGAGTGGGTGTTGCGGGGGAGGCAGGTGGTCTCTGCTTAGTGCGGTGACAGTTCTGTAGCATTCTGAGAAAACCGCCTTGTCAGCCACGCCTCCCAAAAGGACACCTTCCCAAGACGGTTAGACAGTTAAAGGTCGTCAACCACCGAGTCTGCAAACACACACACACACACACACACCCTCATTAGGCTGCGGGAGGTTAGTTGGATCGTGAGAGAGTCTTGAACAGCACAACTGTGAATCATAATTGATTCATTTTAATTTATAAAATCATAAAAGTAGCAGGCCGCTCAAACATTACAAAATGGTTGAAGATACAAAGACTGGAGGTTTATATCCATTGTCCTCATTGGCATTACTCGATTCAGTTAAAATCAACAGAGAGTACCAATTACAAATAGGAACCATTTACAGCAATTCCAACCGCACAGGGGGGCCTGTTTAAGTCTCCTCGTGAAAGAATACCCCTAGGTTTACCTAACAACTTCAATGACTAAATTATCTGAACAGAGGTAAAAAATATAAAACAATACCTGGGAATTCATGACATATAGTAAGATGAAGAAACAGTACTCTGAGCCGCAGCTCCATACTACTCAGACACAGAGAACTGATACTACTGTGTATACTGGTTGTTGGGTGGCGTGGGGTGTGTGTGTGTGTGTGGGGGGTGGGTGTCCGTGGGTGGCTTTTTACCATTTCTTTAGATCCTTCATGTCTAAATCATTGGCAGAAAAAAGTTTGGTCCAAATCAGAATATTGAATATTATATGAATCCTATAAATTAAAATGGCCAATTTGGATGCAATCAATTCGTGTAAATTCTCCAGAGATCAAATTATATTTAGACAAAATAATGTTGCAGGAATGCTTGAAACAATATCAGAACAATCTGACATGGTGGGTGTCAAAATCCTCTTTCTTGTTCTTTTTGAGGCGGAACGACCCAGAGGAGAGCTATACTGTAATTGCAGTTTTTGCCAAAAAATAAAGACCGAAAGAAAGTACAAGCCAGACAAAAACGATCTGCTTTTGATCAGGCAGGAGGGGCGGAGCACTCTGGAGCTATTTTTATCCCTTTTGTCTACCTCTCAAATGAAGCAATGGACCGTTGGTATTACTAAAGCCCCGTACATCAAGCTCCCTAACGCTACAGAAACAGGAGATGGGCTCCTGCCCAATGGGTCCCTCTGGTTGGGACAAGGTTTTACTTAGGGCACCCATGGCATAGGGCTGTTTACTCTGTCTGCTACTGCTCTGCTACTGCTCTGCTACTGCTCTGCCTGGTGCTTGGCATTATGCCCCCCCCCCTGCCTGCCCACGGATACTTTCAGGCCAACGTATCACTTTAGGTCTTATTTTGTTTGGATTACAAAAATATTGTGTTTATTTAATGAATCTGAACAAACGTTCAGTTTAAGATTCATTGGCAAAAATGCAGTTAAAATAGATGGCTGTATAGAAGGGGGGGGGGGGGGGGGGGGGGTCAGAGAAAGAGAGAGATGAGCTTGATTGGTTTACAAGGGAGGGGGGTCGGAGGCACTGTCACAAAACAGTGTTGATGAGAGAGATATAAAGAGAGAGTGAGGGAAGGAGAGAGGGTGATAGAGAGATTGGGAGTGTGAACAGCTCAATGTAAACAGGCTGTCAGAAAAGAAAGTGCAGGGACATTGTCACCCTGCAGAGGCTGGGAAGAGAATCACATAGTATCTGCAGAGCAACACTCACCAGGGCAGAGAGCGGGAGAGAAGAGAGGGGGAGGGCAATGACCAGGGAGAGTCCACGACAGTGAGAGAGAGAAAGAGAGAGCGAAAGCAAGAGAGAGCGAAAGCAAGAGAGAGAGAGAGAGAGAGAGAGAGAGAGAGAGAGAGAGAGAGAGAGAGAGAGAGAGAGGGAGGGAAAAAAGGCTTAATTAATTCAGGCTGGATGGGAGGGAGGGATGTTGCTGCCTCTACCATGGCAGTGCCTGTGCTGTGCCTCTATGTGTAGCTGGAGCGGTACTGTGTTGCTGTAGCTGCTGTGAGAGGCTGCTCACTGCTCTGCCCACGGGGAAAGCGAGACCCATGCCCCGGCCGGCTTGGAAAGGACTCCCTATCAACCCATACTGAAGAAAGCATCACACACAGGGATGGGAAGAGGTAGGAGACAATGTTTCACTCTCTCTCTCTCTCTGAGGATGTCGCTGTGTTCATTTCTGTTTCTCGGGTTTATTTCTCCTGGTTTCTCTCTCACTCTCTCTGTTTATATCCCCGTTTCTCTCTTTTTGTTTCTCTCTCTCTCTGTTTCTTTCTCTCTCTGTTTCTTCATGTTTCTCTCTCTCTGTCTCTTTGTGGAAGATCATTCTCCATTGATCATTGCTTTCTGACCAGGCTTTGGCAACTTTCTCGCTCTTCCCATTAGTACCTGTGTCACTGGAATTTGTGTGTGTGTTTATTTGTCCTTCCATGTCCTTTCACTTTCAATCTTTCTGTGTTATTCTACATGTATAGCAGCATGTTGATAATCTGGTTGTTGTCGTCAGTTTCTTAGTGACAATGTGTGGGCTTGTGCTGATTGTGGATGTGATGGATGTATTGGGGAGATAATCAAACAAGGATCCTCGGTCATTCCACTGAACTCACCCTTACTGTCCTTTCTCTCAGACACATTGAGACGGATTTAAGTTGACGATTTATTTCTTATGCTTGCTGGTGTGAGAGACACAGTCATGTTTTCAGACATATTTCTAAACTGTCTATATATATATATACACACACACACACACAAAGGTGAATCAACAGCACAGCATTTTTGTCAAAGTTAATTTCCCTTGTATTGTCTGAATAGTTGCCTTCTCATAAAAAGATTAGACATTTTCACACACGCAAACACATGTAGGACATTCTTGAGAGAGTTCATTGATAGCTGTCATAGATTATCAGTCCTCTCCTCCGTGTGTCAAGGCTGCTGCCAACGTTTACCTTGAGTTGTGCTCTCTCTTTCTCTCTCTGTCTCTCTGTCTCTTTCTCTCTCTATGTCTCTCTCTATGTCTCTCTCTATGTCTCTCTCTCTCTCTCTCTCTCTCTCTCTCTCTCTCTCTCTCTCTCTCTCTCTCTCTCTCTCTCTCTCCATACCGTGTGATTCAGGCACCAGACTTTGATTAATCTCAAATCTGCACTCTTAATTACGCCTCATCATCCGATTACCAAAAGCAATGGTTATTCAGGCCCAGACAGGACGTCTGATTTACAGGCTGGCCAATAAACAATGAAGGATGCTTCTGTTCTAGTACGATGCGCTCTGAGTGAAGACCTGCCTGAACGATAGGCTCATTCACCACTAGCTAATTGACTATGCTGCTCACCTTCTCAGAGCTCAGACAGAGAGAGACTGGAAAATTGGAGGGTGCACGTGCCTGTGAGTGAGTGCTTGCGTACATGCGTTTGTTATGTGTGCATGGATACTGGTAGGAGTGGCCATGGTGCCACTTAGATTCATGTTTACATCCACCATAAAGGGAGGTTGTCAGGTTTCTAATAGCAGGTAGTGGTCGAGGACGTGAAAAGATGTGGGATGATGACTGACATCCCTCTGTAGCCATGGTGGACAGCTTGGCCGCTCCTGCTTCGTGACATGGAGTGAGAGAGGATCAATAGACCAAAAATAATCTTCCGCAATTGTTCCATGGGATTAACATGACCATAGGTTGCCTCCAGGTGATTGATCACTAACAGAAATCTCCATGTCAAATGATAACCTACTCCATATGTAGTGTACTATATTTGATTAGTAGTGCTGAGCAATTAGTGCTTTTTGAGGTCTGTTCGGTTTTTCTATTTCAGTTTAGAATTATATATTTTTTTTTACATTAAATGCACTGTGCATTATGTGGGTTGAACGCTGTAACAACACAGAATTAAACAATTAATACAAGTCCCATGATGGTGGTGACTGCCCATTACTGCTTATTACTTACAGTATTAACCATCATTCACTTTAATAAAATATTTCAGTTTTTCTGTGTATTACATTTGTTTCACTTGATGACTTTATAGAGCTGCTGCCTATGATGTCTGAAAAAAGCACTATTTTAGTAGTTCATCAAAGTAAATAAGGCCAACTTTTATGACTGCTGAATACCAACTATAAATCACTAAGGTTATCTATTTCAGGTATAGTTACCTCACAAAGAAATTGCTCTCTCTCTCTCTCTCTCTCTCTCTCTCTCTCTCTCTCTCTCTCTCTCTCTCTCTCTCTCTCTCTCTCTCTCTCTCTCTCTCTCTCTCTCTAGCTCTCTCTCTAGCTCTCTCTCTAGCTCTCTCTCTAGCTCTCTCTCTAGCTCTCTCTCTAGCTCTCTCTCTAGCTCTCTCTCTAGCTCTCTCTCTAGCTCTCTCTCTAGCTCTCTCTCTCTATCTTTGTCTGCCCCACATTAACCTACCATAGCAGGCATAAAAGAAACACACAGACCAGACAAGTAGGCTGGCAGTGGATAATGGTCATTGTAGTTAATTGCCACGTTTTCTTCACTGAACTATGTAGAATACTGGCATGTTGGACGCTACAACTCCTGACTAAACTCTGCAAAAAAAGAAACGTCCACTCACTGTCAACTGCGTTTATTTTCAGCAAACTTAACATGTGTAAATATTTGTATGAACATAACAAGATTCAACAACTGAGACATAAACTGAACAAGTTTCACAGACATGTGACTAACAGAAATGGAACAATGTGTCCCTGAACAAAGGGGGGGTCAAAATCAAAAGTCACAGCTGCATTAAGTACTGCAGTGCATCTCCCCCTCATGGACTGCACCAGATTTGAGATGTTACCCCACTCTTCCACCAAGGCACCTGCAAGTTCCTGGACATTTCTGGGGGGAATGGCCCTAGCCCTCACTCTCCGACCCAACAGGTCCCAGACGTGCTCAATGGGATGGAGATCCGGGCTCTTCCCTGGCCATGGCAGAACACTGACATTCCTGTCTTGCAGGAAATCATGCACAGAGCGAGCAGTATGGCTGGTGGCATTGTGATGCTGGAGAGTCATGTCAGGAAGAGCCTGCAGGAAGGGTACCACATAAGGGAGGAGGATGTCTTCCCTGTAACACACAGTGTTGAGATTGCCTGCAATGACAACAAGCTCAGTCCGATGATGCTGTGACACACCGCCCCAGACCATGACGGACCCTCCACATCGATCCCGCTCCAGAGTACAGGCCTCAGTGTAACGCTCATTCCTTCAACAATAAACATGAATCTGACCATCTCCCCTGGTGAGACAAAACCGCGATTCGTCAGTGAAGATCACTTTTTTGCCAGTCCTGTCTGGTCCAGCGACGGTGGGTTTGTGCCCATAGGCGACATTGTTGCCGGTGATGTTTGGTGAGGACCTGCCTTACAACAGGCCTTCAAGCCCTCAGTGCAGCCTCTCTCAGCCTATTGCGGACAGTCTGAGCACTGATGGAGGGATTGTGCATTCCTGGTGTGACACGAGTAGTTGTTGTTGCCATCTTGTACCTGTCCCGCCAGTGTGATGTTCGGATGTACCGATCCTATGCAGGTGTTGTTACACATGGTCTGCCACTGAGAGGACGATCCTGTCTCCCTGTAGTGCTGTCTTAGGCGTCTCACAGTACGAACGTTGCAATATATTTCCCTGGCCACATCTGCAGTCCTCATGCCTCCTGGCAGCGTGCCTAAGGCACGTTCACACAGATGATCAGGGACCTTGGGCATCTTTCTTTAGGTGTTTTGCAGAGTCAGTAGAAAGGCCTCTTTAGTGTCCTAAGTTTTCATAACTGTGACCATAATTGCCTACCGTCTGCAAGCTGTTAGTGTCTCAACGACCGTTCAACAAGTGCATGTTCATTAATTGTTTATTGTTCATTGAGCAAGCATGAGAAACAGTGTTTAAACCCTTTACAGTGTATCTGGGGAGTTATTTGGATTTTTACGAATTATCTTTGAAAGATAGGGTCCTGCTTCTTTTTTTGTTGAGTTTATATCGTACAGGGTTTGATCTGATTTATCTCCATAGAGAAATGGGGAAATGTGCGCATTGAGCTCAGAAAAAAAAACTAAATGGAATTAAAATTATTGAGCCGACTTTGGTCAATTAGTTGTTAACAAAAAAGAAAAAATAACAGCACTGTTGATTAGAGCCCTATAAAAGTAGTGCACTGCGTAGGAAATAGGGTGCTATTTGGGGATTCACCCAAAGACATCTATTAGACAGCTTTCTGCCATCCAGGACCTCTATACCATGCGGTGTCAGAGGAAGGCCCTAAAAATGGTCAAAGACTCCAGCCACGGTAAGCGGTACCGGAGTGCCAAGTCTAGATCCACGAGGCTTCTGAACAGCTTCGACCCTCAAGCTATAAGACTCCTGAAATGCTAATCAAATGGCTACCCAGACTTTTTGAACCCCCCCCCCCCCCCCCCACCCCACCCACGCTGCTACTACTCTCTGTTACTATCTATGCATAGCCACTTTAATAACTCTACCTACAGTACATGTACATAATTACCTCGATTGCCTCGACACCGGTGCCCCCGCACATTGACACATTGATTCTGTACTGGTACCCCCTGTATATAGCCCCGCTATTGTTATTTTGGAGTGGCAGGGTAGCCTAGTGGTTAGAGCGTTGGACTAGTAACTGGAAGGTTGTAAGTTCAAATCCCTGAGCTGACAAGGTAAGAATCTGTCCTTCTGCCCCTGAACAGGCAGTTAACTCACTGTTCCTAGACTGTCATTGATAATAACAAATAAATCATGTTCTTAACTGATTTGCCTGGTAAAATATATATATATGTTTTTACTGCTGCTCTTTAATTATTTGTTATTCTTATCTCTTACTTTTTTGGGGGTATTTTCTTAAAACTGCATTGTTGGTTAAAGGCTTGTAAGTAAGCATTTTACTGCATTGTTGGTTAAAGGCTTGTAAGTAAGCATTTCACTGTATTGTTGGTTACTGTATTGTTGGTTACTGTATTGTTGGTTACTGTATTGTTGTATTCGCCGCAAGCGATTTGATTTGATTTGATTAAGCCCAGCTATCAGAAAAGGCGAAGATGTTCAAGTTCTATGTCCATTATAGTATTTTTAATTCTATGGTTATAGCCAATCATCTTTGCCTTTGAATGGGGAATGCTGTTCTACTCATTCTAATTCTATAGCTCGAACTACTGTATTATATCTATCTTGGTTAACATATTGTTGCTTTCTCTCTTGGGAAGTTTATTAACGGTCCAAGGTCAAGGGGCTGTCATATTAAGATAACAGTATTGTAGATAATAGGGTAATTGGACAAAATGATACATTGGAGCTGTCCAGAAGGGATAAGGAACAACCAGAGGCTAGGGATGTGAACAGGCCTAGTCTTGCTTGCCCATGCATGGCCTTTAGTATCTAGTACAGTACACTGTAGCTTGGCTTCACCACCGCCACGACACGCACGGCTCCACCACTTAAAACCAATCCCCCACTGTTGCCATAACACCCAGCAGCCCCTCCATAAACACTGGTGGTATTTCTGAGGCTTCCTCCCCAGGAGAATAGAGAGCCCTAACAGCCTAGTGGCTGCAGAGCTCTGCTGCTTGCTCAGCTGAGGAGGTGTACAGGGGGGAGAAAGCTGAATAAAAACACTCAGACTAAACGGTGTGTGATCAGGAGTTGGGAAGACACTAAATACAAGATGCTATTTAGAGAGATGACAACATTGAGTTGTGATTACATGGATGACAGGGGGCAAGAGGAAAGTGTGTGTGTGTGTGTGTGTGCGTGTGTGCGTGTGCGCGTGTGCGTGTGTGTGTGTGTGTGCGTGTGCGTGTGTGTGTGTGTGTGTCTGACTGTTTGCATCCTGTCTGAAGTGCCGACAGACATAACAAATCATGGGCAAAACCATTTATGAGCACAGTTCAAGCTCCCTCAGACCATAGCCCCAAGATAGACCATGCCCCAGTTCTCTCATTAGACTAACAGGAGATTAAAGATTTGACTTGAACTTTGCCCTTGGTCTGTACCCCTTTCCTCATAATGTGTCACTACATCAAATGAAATTCATTCATCTCAAACAGCATCCAGTAAGTAGGGAAAGTTGAAGTACATTTCATGGTGTTAGTAATGGTTAGCTACAGTGCATTCGGGAAGTATTCAGACCCGTAGATTTTTTCCACATTTTGTTACGTTACAGCCTTATTCTAAAATTCATTAAAAAAGAAATACTCAGCAATCTACACACAATACCCCATAATGACAAATGTTTGCAGCATTGAAGGTCCCCAAGAACACAGTGGCCTCCATCATTCTTAAATGGAAGAAGTTTGGAACCACTAAGACTCTTTCTAGAGCTGGCCGCCCGGCCAAACTGAGCAATCGAGGGAGAAGGGCCTTGGTCAGGGAGGTGACCAAGAACTCGATCGTCACTCTGACAGAGCTCTAGAGCTCCTCTGTGGAGATGGGAGAACCTTCCAGAAGGACACCCATCTCTGCAGCACTCCACCAATCAGTGTGGTAGAGTGGCCAGATGGAAGCCACTCCTCAGTAAAAGGCACATGACATCCCACTTGAAGTTTGCCAAAATGCACATAAAGACTCTCAGACCATGAGAAACAAAATGCTCTGGTCTGATGAAACCTAGATTGAACTATTTGGCCTGAATGCCAAGTGTCATGTCTGGAGGAAACCTGGCACCATCCCTACTGTGAAGCATGGTGGTGGCAGCATCATGCTGTGGGGATGTTTTTCAGCGGCAGGGACTGGGAGACCAGTCTGGATCAAGGCAAAGATGAACGGAGCAAAGTATGGAGAGATCCTTGATGAAAACCTGCTCCAAAGTGCTCAAGATCTCAGACTGGGGGGGAAGGTTCACCTTCCAACAGGACAACGACCCTAAGCACACAGCCAAGACAATGCAGGAGTGGCTTTGGGACAAGTCTTTGAATGTCATTGAGTGGCCCAGCCAGAGCCTGGACTTAAACCTATTGAAACATCTCTGGAGAGACCTGTAAATAGCTGTGCAACCGCACTCCCCATCCAACATAACAGAGCTTGAGAGGATCTGCAGAGTAGAATGGGAGAAACTCCCCAAGTTTGCCAAGTGTGTCGCGTCATACCCAAGAAGACTCGAGGCTGTAATCACTTTCAAAGCTGTTTCAACAAAGTACAGAGTAAAGAGTCTGTTTTTAGCTATACGTTTTAGAGCCACAAAACTCCAGTTTGGTTATTAGGGATGTATCACAGAGAGACTATCCTAAACAGTGTCAAACATGACTGGCCTTTAGTGAGAATTGAAGCTTCATGCCAGGAGCTTTTTACCACCCGCCAGTGTCAGTGGCCTTTTATCATTTTGGAAAAAGTCTCTCCTCCGTGACCCAGAAACCTATGAGTGGTCGAGTGGTCGAAGAGAGTGTCAATTCATTAATTGGCAAACAAAAGACAGTCCTTCCCTCCTCGATAACCTCTTTTTGGCGAGGAAGCCCAAGTGTCTCCTACCCAAGTCCTTTGCGGAGTAGTTTAGAAATCTGTCTTACCCCCTTTGAATCAGCTATTGTTTTCTCGAAAAGCATGCAAACATTTAAAAATGATATGCTACTTATCCTTTTATCTATAAAATATATTGCACTACTAACTAAATGTATTTTCATAATTTTATACATTTATGTCACGCCCTGGTCTTTATATTTTGTGTTTTCTTTATTATTTTGGTCAGGCCAGGGTGTGACATGGGTTTATTTATGTGGTGTGTTTTGTCTTGGGGTTTTCGTAGGTATTGGGATTGTGGTTTAGTGGGGTTCTCTAGCAAAGTCTATTGCTGTCTGGAGTGGTTCTCAATCAGAGGCAGGTGTTTATCGTTGTCTCTGATTGGGAACCATATTTAGGCAGCCATCTTTGAGTGTTTCGTGGGTGATTGTTCCTGTCTCTGTGTTTGTTGTCACCAGATAGGCTGTATAGGTTTTCACGGTCTGTTTGTTGTTTTTGTATTGTTCGTTTTTCTTCATTATTAAACATGTATGAAAATTCCCACGCTGCATTTTGGTCCGACTCTACTTCACCCGAAGAAAACCGTAACAATTTATTTTGGGATTCCACCATGTAAACGTAATTCGTCTGATGACGCGCGATTGGAGAAGGAGAGTCTCATTTCATACAAGCTCATTTTCGTCTACTAGCCCTCTCCTCGATTATCTTTCAAAAGGGGGCCAGAGAGGACCGAGGAGAGAGGACGCAGGAGGTTGAGCAAATCCAATTGAGAAAAGGCCAATGTGTCCAAACCTCCAATTCATGGTTTGTTTACGGTCATCGGCACAAGAGCAACGAGCTACTGTAGGTGATAATGAGCATGACTGAATGGCTAAAGCAGGAAGCACCCTCAATGAGCAGGGCTCAAGTGATTCAATCCCTGTCAGACGGACCTGTATACCCTACTACAACTCAATGCTTGATGCTCTTTCCTCTGTGTTTCAGTCCAGGCGTGTGTGTCATTCAAATTGGGTATTAGTCCCGCTCCCTTATGGCAAGGCTGAGATTTTAAGTAGAGCTGAGCACAGGTTCACAGAACTAATACTAGATGGATGAGAACAATACCCTATTGATGCTCAGGCCCAGAGTGACCTCATAGGTTCAGGGTATACGAGATAGAATTGCGTGTTAGTGTTCTTTAGTCATGATTACCTGAAAATGTATTTTGTAGACTCAGAAAGACTCCCTGACTCTGTAAATTATAGGAAAAATGTCCTTCAGAGCAATTCTTTTTGGGATATTATTTTGTTTGGGGCTCATCATTTTTTAGCCTTGTAGACCATAAGCAAAGTGCAGTAGAAAACTACAAAGAACCTGTTATATAATCAAAACGGATACATTTGTTTACTCATAGAAATGTTTTTCTCGGTTGCCTTCTTTGCCTTGCTTTAAACACTAAGTGGTCTACAAAATTGCAGTTGTTTGAAGTTTGGGCTGTGATTCTGCCACATGCAGTCCAGGCAGAGACACAGGGCTGTTGTGTTGTGTGGTAGATCAAGCTGAACCATTCTTTACTAAGAATCTTTGGCTCAGAAAGTCATCTGGACCTCCAGTTTGGCTGTAAACAGAGGCTGTCTTAAAGATTTTGTGCAGCTTCTATGACAGCTGACAGTCCAAATGAATTCCTCAACCAACTGTTATCCTCTCTCCTCACTTTCCCTCTCACACAGACCATTAGGGTTATGGAAAAGGTTAGTCCCTTTCAATTCAGTCAAGTCAGGAAGTAAACTGAAATTCCAATTTTCCTCATTCAGTGTATTTATTGAATAGACTGAATTTAAATGAAATTGACCCTTACGCTGGTTATAGTCAGAAGCCTTTGACACAGTGACACTTCGATTCAATGCTAGCGCCATGGTTCCCTTTGGTCACCCAGTTGTACGGCGGCCCAGCCCCTGAAGTGATGTTTTACACTGTGTGCAAGTATTTACTTTGTGTTGTCTTAGGAACAAATCAAATTAAATTGTATTGGTCACATAAAATACAGCACCAGTCAACAGTTTGGACACACCTACTCATTCCAGGGTTTTTCTTTATTTTTTTACTGTTTTCTACATTGTAGAATAATAGTGAAGACATCAAAACTATGAAATAACACATATGGAATCATGTAAGAACCTAAAAAGTGTTAAACAAATCAAAATATATTTTATATTTGAGATTCCTCAAAGTAGCCACCATTTGCCTTGACAAATTTGCACACTCTTGGCATTCTCTCAACCAGCTTCACCTGGCATGGTTTTCCAACAGTATTGAAGGAGTTTCCACATATGCTGAGAACTTGTTGGCTTCTTTTCCTTCACTCTGCTGTCCAACTCATCCAAAACCATCTCAATTGGGTTGAGGTTAGGTGAAATAGCCCTTATCAGAGTATGTTGGAGTCCCTGATGTCTCTTTGGAAAGAGATCCTCACCCTGAGCTTGTCTACTTGATTGTCCATGGACTGAACATCTGCGAGTAATATACCCGGAAGCGGTGAATGGTGTGCACGCCTCCTGAGTTGGACTAGAAGTCCACTCTGAATACCTCTTCTCTGCCGGCGGCGTCTTGGAGCAGCCTCTGGGATAAGTTCAGTTGCCCTGGGGGGTACGAACAAAGGATCCAATTCGGGAAAGCTGTATTTCTGGTCGTAATTCTGGTGAGTTACCGTCGCTCTGATATCCAAAAGTTATTTCCGGCTGTATGTAATAACACAATAAACCTTCTGGGCTAATAATGTATGAAATAACACACAAAAAAATAAAATACAGCAAAGTTCCTTAGGAGCTAGGAGCAGAGCTACCATGTCTGTCGGCGCCCTCTTCTAATCATCCAGGTTATTCAAGATTGACATTAAAATTGGATGTCTATCCATGTCCTGAGGATGCCGGGATATGCCTTCAAAACCGGCCACTAGAGGCGCTAGGGTAAGCTTGGGTTTCCCTAGGGCATTGTAGACTGGGGTGGTGGATGGCTGTAATCCTGTGACTCTGGATCAGAAGGTTGCGTGTTCAATCCTAGTTGTGGTCGCTATTTTTTATTTGGGGTTTTAACCCTATTCCAAACCTTAACCCTTACCTTAACCATTTGGAATGAGTGCCTAAACTTCGAAATTTGACGTTTGGAGAATGTGGATGAACATCTAATTCTGCAGTGAGACTGTGAGAGCTTGTTGCTTAGGAATGCTGCATTATCTCTCCAAATCAAATCAAATGTATTTATAAAGCCCTTCTTACATCAGCTGATATCTCAAAGTGCTGTACAGAAACCCAGCCTAAAACCCCAAAACAGCAAGCAATGCAGGTGTAGAAGCACGGTGGCTAGGAAAAACTCCCTAGAAAGGCCAGAACCTAGGAAGAAACCTAGAGAGGAACCAGGCTATGAGGGGTGACCAGTCCTCTTCTGGCTATGCCGGGTGGAGATTATAACAGAACATGCCCAAGATGTTCAAATGTTCATAGATGACCATCAGGGTCAAATAATAATAATCACAGTGGATGTCGAGGGTGCAACAGGTCAGCACCTCAGGAGTAAATGTCAGTTGGCTTTTTATAGCAGAGAGAGCGAGAGAGAGCGAGAGAGAGAGAGCGAGAGAGAGAGAGAGAGAGAATGTCCAACCCCCGTTGTCTCACATCTCTGGGTAGCAGAGGTTGTGTTGTGATAACATCCTGTAGGTCTGATTGGAAGTTATTTAAAGGGGACTTTCATCCTGGGCATAGCTGCAGGACGTAGGGGTGCTGTGAGTGCTGCAGCACCCCCTGAAAAATCTGAATTCGAAAATGTGTATTTATAAATATAAATATATATATTGAAGAAAAATATTTCCCCAAAAGCAGTGCACTGGACCTTTACTAGTATTAGCAGGCCCATCTGTAGCACGGGCAAAAAAAATAATTCTGCCCCCCGTAGACATTTTGCGAAGCATCTATGTTATACTGACCGCGCTGTACATGTTGTGTATAGATATGGTTGTCATTGTTTGATAGAGCCATTGGACGTCGTTCAGCGAGGTTCCTATCGGCATATTCATTGTAGAATATACAAGGTGACAATTTTTTGCATGGGGAGGTACTTCGTGCTCAGGTCATGTCCCTCCCTCTAGGCTTTTTTCAACACGAATTCAAAGATGGAGCTTTTTCTTCTTCTTCTATTAACTATGGTGACATTCAACCATACATATTTCACACAGAATATAGCGAAGAAGTTTTGAAACAAAGAGTTGGATTTAGCTAGAGCAGAAGCTCAGTTATAGCCGATGACAGCACCAAGAGGGGAGATGACAAGTACGGTGGCTAGCTAAGTAGATTATTTTAACTTTTGTTTATTTACTGAAACCCATATTTTGTATTGGGCTCCAGAGTGGCGCAGCGGTCTAAGACCCTGCATCTCAGTGCTAGAGGTGTCACTACAGACACCCTAGTTCAAATCCAGGCTGTATCACAACCGGCTGTGATTGGGAGTCCCTTAGGGTGGTGCATAATTGGCCCAGCATCATACGGGTTTGGCCAGTGTAGGCTCTCATTGTAAATCAGAATTTGTTCTTAACTGACTTGCCAAGTTAAATAAAGGTTAAATGGAGGCCTCCCGGGTGGCGCTGTACTGCTGTGCCACCAGAGACTCTGGGTTTACGCCCAGGCTCTGTCGTAACTGGCCGTGACCGGGAGGTCCGTGGGGCGATGCACAATTGGCCTAGTGTCGTTAGGGAGGGTTTGGCAGAATTACATATTTTTACCTTGTCAGCTCAGGGATTTGATCTTGCAACCCTTTGGTTACTAAGCCAACGCTCTGACCGTTAGGTTTCCTGCTGCCCCAGTGGGGGGAAATCAAATGTTTTTTCTGTTTGCTAACTTACATGCTGACTAGACCGGACATGCGTGCGCATCCCCGTGTGCCTTCGTGCGCATGTTGATTTTGTACATCTACACCAGATACGATCCAAGACACGCAGGTTGAAATATCAAAAGGAACTCTGAACCATTTATATTCATTTGGGGACAGGTCGAAACACATTCAAAATGAATGGATATTTAGCTAGCTAGCTTGCATTGCTAGCTAATTTGTCCTGGGATATACACATTGGGTTATTATTTTAGCTGAAATGCACAAGGTCCTTTTTTTCTGGATCTTTGTAGAATTTGGACTAATTTTGAGTCACACCAAATCGTGTGTTCTCTACTCTGAAAAGTATTATCCACAGATAAAAGGGGAAGTGTAGTCAGTTTCTAGTAAACTTCTTCTTCTTTTTCTGTGGACTTTATATGTCTGTTGCCAACCAACTTTAAGGTGCATTACCACCACCAACTGGAATGGAGTGTGGACCTCAATTCGTCTTTCAATCATCCACGTGGTTATATGCTCCTAAAAACGAATGAGGAGATGGGAGATGCGGCACTTGCTCATTGATGAGCGCGAGCAGTTTAGATGAAACGATTGAATAACATGTATGTTTCCAATGCTCACACATTTGCTCACACATTTGATGTGAGTGGTGTGGTCAGCATGTTAGGTAGCTAGCTAAGTAGTTAACAACTACTGGTATCCATATCTATGAATTAAAATATTATTTTTTACAATTGGAGATTCATTGTATATAGATGGCTAGTAGATGGCTACTAAACAGCAATCTGCAACATTACAACCAGCCACCTAAAGCTAGGTTTAAAGTATATGCCCTGGCAGAGCAAGGGTGAAATTTCAATTTAACTCAACAGTAATGCTATTGGTCAGCAACTCAGATTTTTAAAAAAAATGTTTATCAACTCAGATGCTTATAAAATGGTCTTAGATTAATTGTTATAGTTTTTTCTTTGTTCCTGACCTGCTGTAGTGAGACACACTCTCTGTCTTTCTCACGTCACCACATGGACTCTTGGGGCATGGCCTTTCATGCTATGACTTCTCTCTCTCTCTTTCTCTTTCTCTTTCTCTCTCTCTCTCTCTCTCTCTCTCTCTCTCTCTCTCTCTCGCCATCTAGTCTCATACACAAACACACGTACACATGCATTTACACACACACACACACACACACACACACACACACACACACACACACACACACACACACACACACACACAGAGGTGCACACACACAGAGGTGCACACACGCACACACACGTCACTCCAAGCTGACAGCAGGTAGAGGGTCACGTCGGGGCCTATACTGACTGACAGGGAGACGCTGTGGTGCTTTTATCATGACTACCGCACAGTCACTTTCTGAAGAGGGGATCCTGCATCGCATCATTCTAGGATCAGGTCGTTCCCTGTTTATTTGATCCTATTCACTATGATCTAAAAGGCTGAATGTATCCTAGATCAGCACTGAGACACTTCGTGGATTTGGGCCCTGGCTGTGCCGGTCTGGCATTGGCTGTGTTCTCATTACCTTTGACTGATTATGCTCTTTCAAACTACCCCTCCATGTATTCTCAACCCTCTCTCTCCCTCTCTCGCCCTCACCCTCTCTTGCTCCCTCCCCCCTCCCCCTCCCCATCCTCCATCTCTCTCTAGAGAAGGAGATGTCACTGCCCCTGCAGGACTTTTCTCTACCTCCTCTCCTTCTCCTTTTATCGTCGTGGTGATCAGTGTCCTAATTTGGCATTGATGTGTCTCTAACATGCTCCAGCCATTCAGGCGAAATAAACATCTCACTCCAGTGCACATGTTGCGCAGTTATCCCTGCACGTTTCAGTAGGTGCTGGTGAGGTACAGCACACTCTGTGTCCGTCGCTCCTTCTCTCCCTGGTCCTACCTTGATTGTTCTTCAGATGTTTTGCCGGTCCTTCTTCAGACATTTTGAATGGCTGTTTTCTGAAAGTCCTGATTATTTTCAGTAAAACGTGATTTGATACCCCTTAAAATAGAATGAGATTGGAATAAAGTCATTTCCAAAATGGAGACTGCAGGTTGCTAGTAGACTGTTGACTTTCTGATCCAGTCAGTCTGTGTAACTTCAGTATGGCTCGAGAGGCTTTTAAAAATAATATATCATCACTTACAGAGATCCGTAAGTTGCTGTATTAACACTCAATGACGTGTGATGATTACGAGACTATTAAGATTTAAGACCTGATTGGCAATAAAGACATACTGTTCTGTGCTAGGTGCTTCTTTCATAGTAACCATGAGCTAATCACTCTGTCCCTGTTGAGAACAGTGTCCTGTTGGTTAGTTTTAGCACTTGATTGCACTTGAACTAGTTATAGGGAGATGGCATAATTAGTAACACAAAAGTCATGGGTTCAATTCCTGTGCGAATCATATACACACATAATCACATGCACATACTGAACACTGAATTGCATATTTTATTATTAATATCAGGGGGCCTTGCTTGACTCGACTGCCATATAGAGAGATATTGGCTAGCATGGGAGAGAAACGGAAAACATTTTGCCGTGGTCGTAATAGAACTAGGGAGTGACAGTAAAGTTTGTTTCCCTTGGCAGTGTAAAGGTAGCCTGGTCCCAGATCTGTTTGTGCTGTCTTGCCCCTGAATACCGGCAAGACAGCACAAACAGACCTGGGACCAGGCTACCCTTGGAGGGGAATAACAGTCTGGTGCAGATCAGTGGGTGGCAGATTGTGTCCTCACTATGTGGACACATGCATCCAGGTGGAAGAGGAAAGACGGAGTGTGAGTGGTTGAAAGACAGAGGTGTCTGATGAAGCGCTCCGAGCCTGTCTGTCTGACTGTTATTTCTCCCTCCCTGGCTTGGCCATCAATACCACTTCTTAAGATATTCCTTTAGTGAACTGCATCTTCATCTGACTATGTAAGACCATCTCCCAGCAACTGACAGCTTCCTGAATTAGTTTTTGTGTTTGTTTTTTTAAAGTGACTTTGAGATTCTGTATGAAAAGCGCTATATAAAATACATCTAGTATTATTACTTTGATAGTTGTGCTCAAAAGAAAGACTGTAGGTAAATGTGTATAACCTTAAGGATGGTGTGTATAAGGTGTGTGTGTGTGTGTGTGTGTGTGTGCGTGCGCGAGTGAGTGAGTGAGTCAGTGCAAGGGAGAGAGAAGGAGACTTATTTAAATGTCAAATCTTTTTCTTCCCATTTCATTTTAAAATCACACCAACACATCACTAAAAAACCTCTCAGCCAAATGAAATATTAAAGTTTACAGTAGGTAAAGGTCTTGAGTTGTAAGTACACAGAACACCTCTGAGTCACCATTGTCTCAGACAGACATACAGTATAGGGCATACAGTGTGGAACACGGTGTAGTAGTGGTAGTGCTCTGCAGAGCTGGGAGACTACAGAGAAGAGAGACTGAGTATGAACACAGAGGTGTTAATATCCACTCATTGAGAGCCTGAATGGCTGAATGAGTCACCACAGACCATTAGAACACTGAGCAGAGAAGGAGTTCTGGCAAAAGCACAGTTTGATTGACTCAGTCTGTGTGGGCTTTTTCTCAGTGAGTACTGACAAGTTAAAAGCTAGATTCTGATGGAGAAATAAGGAGGGGTGTATGACTGCACATTGTTCCTTCAATCAGGATTCATCAAGGGGGACTACTAGTCCTGACTCTTCTTCCTTCTTCCTGTATTCTTTCTTCTTCCTGTATTCTTATGTGAAGATGGCACCGATAGAGATGGCAGCTTTGCTTCTAGTCCTTAGGAAACAGTGCAGTATTTAGTTTTTTTCATGTATTATTTCTTACATTGTAAGCCCAGAAAATCTTAAGTGTTCTTACATACATCCAGCACTACGACCAGGAATATGACTT
The DNA here is from genome assembly GCF_045791955.1 of Oncorhynchus clarkii lewisi. Classification (NCBI taxonomy): domain Eukaryota; kingdom Metazoa; phylum Chordata; class Actinopteri; order Salmoniformes; family Salmonidae; genus Oncorhynchus; species Oncorhynchus clarkii. Next base: position 37,976,092 of record NC_092168.1, on the reverse strand, counting down.
TCCCAAAGTGGATCCTTTGTCTGCACCTCCCAGGGCATTTGAGCTGATTCCAGAGGTCGACCCAAAACAATGCCATCGGAGGAGAGGGTGCGTGCACACCACCCACCGCTTCAGAGTATATCACTCGCTAATGTCCAGTCCCTAGTTAACAAAGTCGAAGAAATCAGGACAAGAGTTGCTTTCCAAAGAGATGTCCGGGATTGTAACATACTCTGTTTCACGGAAACATGGCTAGCTGGGGACATGCTGTCAGAGTCCATACAGGCAACGGGATTTTCAATGTATCACGCCGACCGGAATAAACATCTCTCCGATAAGAAGAAGGGCAGGGGTGTATGTTTCATGATTAACAACTCATGGTGTAATTGTTCCGGGTAGCCTCAGAGAACAAAATTGATGTATACGCTGACTCGATGAGCGATTTGATAAGGAAGTGTATAGGAGATGTTGTACCCACTGTGACTATTAAAACCTTCCCTAACCAGAAACCGTGGATTGATGGCAGCATCCGTGCAAAACGGAAAGCACGTACCACTGCATTTAAACATGGCAAGGCAACTGGGAATATGGCAGGATACAAACAGCGTATTTATTCCCTCCGTATGGCAATCAAACAAGCAAAGTGTCAGTATAGAGACAAAGTGTCGCAATTCAACGGCTCAAACACAAGAAGTATGTGGCAGGGTCTACAGACAATCACGGATTACAAAAAGAAAACCAGCCCTGTCGCAGACATCGACGTCTTGCTTCCAGACAAATTAAACAACTTCTTTGTGCGCTTTGAGGACAAGATAGTGCCACCAACGCGGCACGCTACCAAAGGCTGTGGGCTAGGAAGGCGGTGATAGGTCTTGTTTTGTAATGCAGACTGAGAAATTAGAGTGCAGAGGTGTATTCCCCGTATCCTGTTCTGTATAATTGTGCTCATACAGTATGCTCTGTCCTCCTATATGGTGCGATGACTTGCAGTCACTTATAGACATGCATCATAATCATTCTATGAATTTTCGGGGAACTCCAAGTAACAAGATCTCCCTTTCCTGTGAAATAACTTTAAAATAGAAGCCTACTCACAGCACACTTGTTTTGCCAGGAAGGAGATTAGGATGCAGGTGTGTAACAACAGTATGCTTTGTCCTCTCACACGGTGTGTTGACGTCATAGGTTGATGTGCACTGAATCCATGTTTTGTATATAGCATGTGCCCATGCACACATACTCTACACTAACACAGGAAGTGATCCATAAGGTGTCACTTTGCTGCTGAACCTCCCCCTCCTCCTCTTCCTCCTCCCCCTACCTCTCATTCACTCCCCCTCCTCCCCCTACATCCCCTACCTCTCCCTACCTCCCCCTCCTCCCCCTACATCCCCTATATTCCCCTACCTCCTCCTCTCCCCTACCTCTCCCCACATCCCCTTCTCCTCTTCCCCCTACATCCCCTACCTCCCTCTACATCCCCCTCCTCACCCTCCTCTCCCCTACCTCTCCCTACATCCCCCTCCTCCTCGTGCTGTGTGCACACCTACTGTATGACGTTAGAGTTGCTAGGTAACCTTGTGAGCAAACAGAATCCCTCTCTGCACTGAGGGGAGGCCCCATACAGTTGATCAGTAAGTGCCTTTGTCTCACCCTACCCTCACCTCCCCTACTGTCTCTCCTTCCCCAGATGTGCGCTCACACACACACACACACACACACACACACACACACACACACACACACACACACACACACACACACACACACACACACACACACACACACCACACACACACAAACAGAACCACAGACACACACAAGCCCCCTGACAACCAGCTCCACTCCTGTTTCTGTCTTCCACCTCCACTGTATGTCTCCCATTTCTAAGCATGCATGAACTAGCTAGCTCTACCAGCCCTGCTGGCTGCTGCTCTTCTATTATCACATGCCTCCCTGGCTCTCTCACTTTGTTTGGAGAGGAGGAAGGTTATCAGGTACGACAGGACTCACATTTTGGAACAATACCTTTCTCTCCCTGTCTGCCTGTTACTGGCTGTGATTATGCTACAGATGAAGAATGGCACGTCTGTTGTTTGGTCTATTTGAGTATTATTTTCCTAATGGAGAGTAGATGACATGACCCCAGGCTATTACAGTTATTACCATGTTTCTGTTTGTAGACATTTCTTCCTCCCAGGTATTATTACCCAAGGCTGGCGAGTGAAACAATAACACCTTTCTTTTTCTTTCTGTATAAAACATAAATGTTCCTTCTTTCCTCTGTTTTTTAACCTGTCGGACAGCGTCAAACCCACAGCACTCTGTTTCAACTCATCTGTTCACAGAAACATTACGACTGTGTCGGGGCAAACGAGAGAAGACATGTCACGGTCTGAATGTGACCCCGTGGTGCTTCACAGTCATTTGTGTTTTTACATACATCCACCTTTAAGATACACACACTCTAACCTCCATCAGTCAAAGTGGATCCAATTCATATTTATTAGGCAAAGTAGTCCACTCAGCAGTATTTTAATTACTGGCCTCACCAGGTGTCGACCTGAGCGATCCAAGACAATAATCTAAAACACTATGAAGTCACACTTGAGAAAAAGGTTGAATATTAATTGATTCAACAAGTGATTGACCGATTTATAAGTGGAATTGGATATAATGGTCACATTACATAATGAAAACTGAGTGGCCTCCGTCACTCCAAATATGAAGAATTCCATATATTTCACTAGATTGGAACTGTCACAGGAATAACATTATATTCTCTGAACACAGAGTTAAAAATGTAGTAAACTGTTCCTGAGGGGGAACATGTAAAAATGTCTTTCTGTTATGGGAGAGTAACAGAAATAACATCGGTCATGATTAATGGACAGTGTGATAAAACCCTGTTCACCATTAATGATCCGAATGATCAGGAAAGAAGCAATAATATTGTTCTCTGGTTTGAAAAGCTGTTCCACCCTCTCAGATGTAATCTGGCCCAATGCTGGTACATTCCTGCCCAAATCAAACACCCACTGAGCACTTTGATTACACGGTGACACTAACATACCTCTGGCTCCCAGCCAAGGGGTATGTTACACACACACTTGACCAATCTGCTGCCCTCTCAGATGACTTTCCAGGAACTGGAAGATTTCATTGGAACACGGATACTGGCCATACGGGAAGAGCTCAGAACATCTGCGTTTGCATAAGGGGTCTGATACTGAGAACAGATACTGGAAATAGATGCTCCCTCTGTGCAGACAAAGTGCTCTGTGTGTGTTCTAATACCATTACAGTATATGCTCCTCCGTGTTGTCTGACCACCTCTTCAGACCAACGTTAACGTAGCCTCTCTAGCCAGACTCATGGCACTCCACCCAGAGTGGCTGTGGAGAGGCTACGTTGACATGGCCCATGTTAACGTAGCCTCTCTAGCCAGACTCATGGCACTCCACCCAGAGTGGCTGTGGAGAGGCTACGTTGACATGGCCCATGTTAACGTAGCCTCTCTAGCCAGACTCATGGCACTCCACCCAGAGTGGCTGTGGAGAGGCTACGTTAACATGGGCCATGTTTTCCTCTACCATCAAAGAGAGTTAGAGACTCACTGTCTGTATTCTCTCTCAGTTGTCTCTCTAGCTGTTGTACTTCTGTAATTTTGAACTCTCTCTCTCCACCCATTTTCACATTTACATTGTAGCTATTTAGCAGACGGTCTTATCCAGAGCAGCTTACAATTAGGGCATTCATCTTAATTAGTTAATTCATCCTCTCTCAGCCCATTGAATCATCCCATGCCAAGGCTTGTCACTGGACACAGATGGCAATTCCCAACATCTGTTCCACGTTGGTTGTGGAAACAACGTTGACTCAACCAGTGGGTGCCCAGTGGGTTACAATACCTAGAAAACATGTCATCTTTACAATTCTGATTCCTTTACATTTTTGTAATGTCTCTGTCTACACTCAAACTTGTAATTTTGCTCTTTCTCCTACAATCCTCCTCTCTCTACCCATCATATTATCCCGTGCACGGTATTGTGGTACATTGAGGTTTTACATAGAAGTTATTTCGTCTTTACAATTAACTTCTAGGGTTAGAGTAGATGAGTAAACCTCTCATATAATTGGATCAGTTGCAAATCAGTGTTATTGTGAGTGTGTGTGAGAGAGAGCGGGAGTGTGTGTGTGTGTGTGTGTGTGGGTGTGTGTGTGTGTGTGTGTGTGTGTGTGTGTGTGTGGGCGAGAATTAGACGCTGACAAGATTAAACTGTGATCTCATCTCTCCACACTAACCCCAGGAGTCCAATCTGCAGCTCTGTGATGAGCCCCCATGACTAACGTCATCCCCCTACTGTCACTGAGGGCAGCTCTGTGATGAGCCCCCATGACTAACGTCATCCCCCTACTGTCACTGAGGGCAGCTCTGTGATGAGCCCCCATGACTAACGTCATCCCCCTACTGTCACTGAGGGCAGCTCTGTGATGAGCCCCCATGACTAACGTCATCCCCCTACTGTCACTGAGGGCAGCTCTGTGATGAGCCCCCATGACTAACGTCATCCCCCTACTGTCACCGAGGGCAGCTCTGTGATGAGCCCCCATGACTAACGTCATCCCCCTACTGTCACTGAGGGCAGCTCTGTGATGAGCCCCCATGACTAACGTCATCCCCCTACTGTCACCGAGGGCAGCTCTGTGATGAGCCCCCATGACTAACGTCATCCCCCTACTGTCACTGAGGGCAGCTCTGTGATGAGCCCCCATGACTAACGTCATCACCCTACTGTCACTGAGGGCAGCTCTGTGATGAAGTCCCATGACTAACGTCATCACCCTACTGTCACTGAGGGCAGCTCTGTGATGAGCCCCCATGACTAAAGTCATCACCCTACTGTCACTGAGGGCAGCTCTGTGATGAAGTCCCATGACTAACGTCATCCCCCTACTGTCACTGAGGGCAGCTCTGTGATGAGCCCCCATGACTAACGTCATCACCCTACTGTCACTGAGGGCAGCTAGCCTTAATTCTGGCTCCTCTCATCACTGCAGATTGAATCCATGCCTTGTTCTTCCTCCTTCTGTTGCTCATACATAGAGATGCTTTGATGCTTTCTACCTCACCCCTGTCATTCTGTCCATGAGCTGGTAAACTGCTGTGTATTTTCCACCTGGCTGCCTCCTCCCTGTGAGGCCATCCATCCAGAGAGATGTATAGATTACTCCTCCACAGAGCAGAGCTGTCTCTGTTGCCCGCATAGCACATGTACATACCTACATTGAGGAGCCCACTATTTCACTCTATCACAGGAGGTTGGTGGCACCTTAATTGGGGAGGACAGGCTCGTGGTAATGGCTGCAGCGGAATAGCATCAAACACATCCAACATGAATACCATGTGTTTGATGCTATTCTATTCGCTCCGTTCCAGACATTATTATGAGCCGTCTTCCCCTCACCAGCCTCCACTTTACTCTATGTACTGTATGTGTGTGGTTTATGTGCTTTGGCAGTGACTAATGACTTGATTTTGACTGTGTCAGGAGTCTGTGTGTCTGTGTTCTATAATGGCGAAAGATGGTTTGATAGAAACTAATCTCTCCCTCTCTTTCTCTTTCTCTTTCTCTTTCTCTCTCTCTCTCTCTCTCTCTCACTCTCTCTTTCTTTCTCTCTCTCTCTCTCTCTGTCTCTCTCTCTCTCACTCTCCTTCTCCTTCTCCTTCTCCCTCTCCCTCTCCCTCTCTTTATATATCTCTCTCTCTCTCGCTCTCTCTCTCTCTCTCTCACACACACACTCTCTCTCTTTCCCTCACTCTCTCGCTCTTTCTCTCCCTCCCTCTCTCCCTCTCTCCCTCTCTCCCTCTCCATCTCTCCCTCTCTCCCTCTCCCTCTCCCTCTCCCTCTCCCTCTCTCTCAGCTTGTGTCTGTGTAATCAGAGAGAGAGAGGCCAAGAGACCTGCATCTGGCTGGACCGCCATATCACGTACTGATCCACCATCTCTGGTGTCTGTTTCTGCCACCACCTGCACTCACTGGGAAGGATCTGGGATGACGCCATGACAGATATTAACCTCCTCAGCTCCACACAGGGATAACCACACTAGAACCTCATTCCACCTCAGAGGCACATCCACCACCATCCTCCCTCACGTCCCTCCCAGCTGGCACCATGATGGGAGACGGAGTCGGGAGCTGGGAGTGTCTGAGTCCGTCTGAGTTCGGTCAGCTGCAGCAGTATAGCGAGTGTGAGTACTAGCATTACCTGTTTTAGCAATTGGTAAACTGAGGCAAATGTATCCTGACACACCACTATCAGCAATACTTGTGTCAGACCTTGGGTCAAATACATTAAAATACTTGAGCTGAGCTTGATTTAGTTTTCTCTACACAATGGGATCAATGGAATCAATAGTGCAAACTAAATCAAGCTCACATATTTGACTCAGGTCTGATAGCTGCGATAACCTGACGCACCCAGACCAGCTCTGATAGCTGGGATAACCTGACGCACCCAGACCAGGTCTGGTAAGTGGGATACCCTGAGGTCACCAGACCAGGTCTGGTAAGTGGGATACCCTGAGGTCACCAGACCAGCTCTGATAGCTGGGATAACCTGACGTACTGTAACCAGACAAGGTCTGATTGCTGCGATAACCTGACGCACCCAGACCAGGTCTGGTAAGTGGGATACCCTGAGGTCACCAGACCAGCTCTGATAGCTGGGATAACCTGACGTACTGTAACCAGACAAGGTCTGATAGCTGGGATAACCTGACGCACCCAGACCAGGTCTGGTAAGTGGGATACCCTGAGGTCACCAGACCAGCTCTGATAGCTGGGATAACCTGACGTACTGTAACCAGACAAGGTCTGATAGCTGCGATAACCTGACGCACCCAGACCAGGTCTGGTAAGTGGGATACCCTGAGGTCACCAGACCAGCTCTGATAGCTGGGATAACCTGACGTACTGTAACCAGACAAGGTCTGATAGCTGCGATAACCTGAAAAACCCAGACCAGGTCTGATAAGTGGGATACCCTGAGGTCACCAGACCAGCTCTGATAGCTGGGATAACCTGACATACTGTAACCAGACAAGGTATGATAGCTGGGATAACCTGATGTACTGTAACCAGACAAGGTCTGATAGCTGGCATAACCTGACATACTGTAACCAGACAAGGTCTGATAGCTGGGATAACCTGATGTACTGCAACCAGACCAGCTCTGATAGCTGGGATAACCTGATGTACTGTAACCAGACAAGGTCTGATAGCTGGCATAACCTGACATACTGTAACCAGACAAGGTCTGATAGCTGGCATAACCTGACATACTGTAACCAGACAAGGTCTGATAGCTGGCATAACCTGACATACTGTAACCAGACAAGGTCTGATAGCTGGCATAACCTGACATACTGTAACCAGACCAGCTCTGATAGCTGGGATAACCTGACATACTGTAACCAGGCATGGTCTGATAGCTGGCATAACCTGACGTACTGTACCCAGACAAGGTCTGATAGCTGGGATAACCTAACATACTGTAACCAGACAAGGTCTGATAGCTGGGATAACCTGATGTACTGTAACCAGACAAGGTCTGATAGCTGGGATAACCTGACGTACTGTAACCAGACAAGGTCTGATAGCTGGGATAACCTGACGTACTGTAACCAGACAAGGTCTGATAGCTGGGATAACCTAACATACTGTAACCAGACAAGGTCTGATAGCTGGGATAACCTGACATACTGTAACCAGACAAGGTCTGATAGCTGGGATAACCTGACGTACTGTAACCAGACAAGGTCTGATAGCTGGGATAACCTGACGTACTGTAACCAGACAAGGTCTGATAGCTGGGATAACCTGACGTACTGTAACCAGACAAGGTCTGATAGCTGGGATAACCTAACATACTGTAACCAGACAAGGTCTGATAGCTGGGATACCTTGAGGTCACCAGACTGAGAGTCAAATGCCAGGTTGTGTACATAGAGGGTGGTACTAAAGAAATGCACATCCCCCTTCCAAGCCTCACTTCCTACCCATCATTTGCCTAAGTGGTCTGATGTAGGCAATTGTTTTTCTTTGCGCTTGAAGATAAATGATTCATACAAATAGCATTTTCCCCCTCCCCATTGACTATTTCTACCACTACATCATCTTGCTTGTTTTTTTCATTTACATTTTAGTAATTTAGCAGACACTCTTATCGAGAGCGACTTATAGTTAATGCAACCATCTTAAGTAGGGCAGCAAAGGGAGGGTATATTACCGGTAACTTTCAAAGTTTACCAGTAAACTATCAGAATTTTGATAACGTTCAAGGATTCTCTGGAATTTATCACATGAAATCCAGGCTGTATCACATCCGGGCCGTGACAGGGCAGCGTACAACTGGCCCAGCGTCGTCCGGGTGTGGCCGGTGTAGGCCGTCATTGTAAATAAGAATTTGTTCTTAACTGACTTGCCTAGTTAAATAAAGGTTAAAAAACGTTCTAGTTTTTTTTTCTCTCTCTATGCGTAGGTAACTCATCCATATCATTAGCCTTCCCACCCCAGACATTTGTAAGTCAAAGGAGAATCCATCACTAGTCTGGCTTTCCTTGTAATAGATGAGCCTTCATTTTCACTCCCTTACAATCTATTGAGCTGATACACATCCACACAGTAACTGAATAGATTGTGTTGTCTGAGAAAAACAATTTTTTATTTATTTTTTATCTGAGGATTCCTCTATTCATAGACATACCTAAGAACACAATGTTCACATTCCCTAGACCTATTCATCTGTTGTCTAGGGGTATACTCAATTGTTGAGCGAGCTTGTCATTGAAACAGAAATTGATCAAACACAAAGCCTAACACATAAACGGTTATGTGGTCAAAAATAGTGCACTGCATGAGGAATAGGGTGCTGTTTGGAATGCAGGCATGATTTAATTCTGCTGATGAGGAAGGAATGAAGGCTGCTTTTGATTTATCAAGACTTGACCCCTTTTTTCCTATGATCTCCCCTTCCCTCGTTCATCTGAGTAATTTATTAATGGCTAAGGCTAAAAATACTCCTCCTGGCTCTTTCTTTCTCCTTCTCTCTATCCAGACAGTTTTATTTGTGCAGCTGCTTTGAGTTTCTTTTTTTGTTTCTTTTCTTTTCAGTGATTTGGCTCCAAAACACAGACCCATACAGTATAGTGGCTCCATAACATAGACCCATACAGTATAGTGGCTCCATAACACAGACCAATACAGTATAGTGGCTCCATAACATAGACCCATACAGTATAGTGGCTCCATAACATAGACCCATACAGTATAGTGGCTCCATAACATAGACCCATACAGTATAGTGGCTCCATAATATAGACCCATACAGTATAGTGGCTCCATAACACAGACCAATACAGTATAGTGGCTCCATAACATAGACCAATACAGTATGGTGGCTCCATAACATAGACCCATACAGTATGGTGGCTCCATAACATAGACCCATACAGTATGGTGGCTCCATAACATAGACCCATACAGTATGGTGGCTCCATAACACAAACCCATACAGTATGGTGGCTCCATAACATAGACCAATACAGTATGGTGGCTCCATAACATAGACCCATACAGTATGGTGGCTCCATAACATAGACCCATACAGTATGGTGGCTCCATAACATAGACCCATATAATATGGTGGCTCCATAATATAGACCCATACAGTATGGTGGCTCCATAACATAGACCCATATAATATGGTGGCTCAATAACATAGACCAATACAACAGTCAACAATACCACCTTAGTGGTACTGTACACTCCGGCATTAAAACAGGTGAATTCAATGCAAAACATTAATTATTTTGCTTCCATGCTTTCGTTCACAAAGACCAGGATATAATATTTATCTTGATTGCCCTTTCTTATGATCCCTGCTCAGGCTTGTTTTCTACCCATAATAGAGGCAGCCAGTCAATAGCAGTGTGTACTGTTCATTCTATGAGTATGAATAGCAGAAGTGAGATAGCAATTGCTGATGTATTGTTCATTGCAATCGGGTGTTTTGTCTCTTTCCTCTGTCTGTGTGAACAGGGGTGTGTGTGAGAGACGAACATCCGCTCTTCACAGAGCAGAGTGCTAAAGGGCTTGTCGATTTGCTGTGCTAATGATGAGAGGAGTATATTTGTCATCTATTTACACTGGGTTGCTAATGGGCCTTCCGTCACATGTACGACCACAATGCTGCTGCTGGTGGTGGATGGGTATGTGTGTGTGTGTGTGTGTGTGTGTGTGTGTGTGTGTGTGTGTGTGTGTGTGTGTGTCAAAATACTTGGAGCGTTTGATTGAGCCTGCCTTGAGTGATCAGGTAGGCGGGGATTATTCCGTTGGTTCCATTCCTCCAGACAAGCTCAATCAAGCCCATATTGTGAAAATACAAACACTGTTTGAACCCAGGTCTGCTGTGTTGGATGGATGTCTGTGTCTGTGCTACTATAATGTTGTTGGTAATTGTGTTTGGTGTGCCTGTTTTCAATAGGAGTTAATAAGGGGAAATATAATGGAAAAGGTGAAATGTTAGTGTCAGTTACAGCGAGACTGTTCTTGTTTTTGTGCTGGTTGTAGGGATAACTAGCTACAGTCTAGTTAGCTGAATGATCTACTTCATCAACTATTTTATGGTAAATGGAGGGGATTTACTGTAGCCTAAGTTGTCTCAGGCCATTACCTATTGTTTGTTGATTCAGCGAGCGAATATGATTGCTCAGATCAGAGATTTGCCTGGGGAGGGGGGTCTGCTTTGCATACATGCGTACATATGAATTGCACACCTGCCCGCATGTTTGTGAATATGTGCATGCGAGCATAGATGTGATTGAGCATTTTCAGTGAATGAGAATGTCTTCTCAGTAAGTCAACTCACCTGTTTAGATAAGGGTTAGCTATCTTTGGTCCCTGCCTCACTACCTTGCCTCAGTATGACAGGCTGAGAGGTGACTGGCGTTGGGGGGATAAGGGTTAACTATCTATAGTCCCTGCCTTCCTGCCTTGCCTCAGATGATAATAAGGAGAAATATAATGGAAAAGGTGAAATGTTAGTGTCAGTTACAGCGAGACTGTTCTTGTTTTTGTGCTGGTTGTAGGGATAACTAGCTACAGTCTAGTTAGCTGAATGATCTACTTCATCAACTATTTTATGGTAAATGGAGGGGATTTACTGTAGCCTAAGAAAAACAGGCTAACAGATGATTGGCATCGGGAGGAGGAGGGGGGAAACCCAGGGATATATTAGCATGGCTGGGTGTAAAACACACCATGTTCCTGGTCCCTGTGACTCACACCCTGCCTGCTCAGGCAGTCACCTAACACCTAACTGGCCTTTGTTTTAGACAGAGGAGAGAGCAGGGTGTTCAGCCTCATTCCACACAGATGATTCATTTAGATAATGTATGCTATTTTTTCCCAGATCTAAACTACTGAGCTCACCTAACATAAGCTGGACTGCTGTGTACTAGAGAGAGGAGAACGTGGCGTTCAATCCATAGAGATTGTTGTGACGTTGTATTAGTTAATGTGACGACTGTTGCTCATCGAATGATTAAAGTTGCTAATTGCGTGATTAACTGAATCAAGCAATTATTAACTCACTAACCTGGTGCACCATGGGAAAACTAGTTTTTATTGAGTTTCTATTTCCCAAATTAACTCTAAGAATATTTACAACAGCCGCTAATTAACCAGTCACCTCTACCATCTCGTTCTGAACGTCGTATAGCCCGTGAATCTGCACGGACCCGGGTCTCACCAATGAGTTCGTACCACACCAATCTTAGTTGAATATTTATTTACGAGAAAGCTAAAATGATGATTAAAGATACACATAGACAAAACACATTATAGGCTATTGAATAGAACTGAGTATAACAGGCCAACACACTAAAATGGGTATTTCAAAGAGAGAGAGGAAAAAGAAAGTACACGAGGGAAATATACATTTGGGTGAATTTGTCAGCTATGCTATTCTAACCCTAGCCTTGCCCCAAGGATTCTCTGCGCAGAACATTCAGGGGACCGTTCAGGCTTCTCGATGACGCACTACTCCGGCGCACCTCTCTGATCGTCCTCCCAATGTCAGTGTCCTTTTGGCTTAGGAGTCTGTTCCCTCACCCTGGCTCTGGAAGGGGTCTTCTGAGGACAGACAACTCTGTAGCTCAGAGCTCACAGCGTTGGAATGAAACTGTAGATGCCACGATTCGATGGGAGATGGAGGCTAGGTGGTTCAACTTGAATTCACCCGCTTAGACACAGCTACTCATCCGTAGCTTAGGTAGAAAAATATTTATTTGTCTTCTAACTTGCGTTGCGTTTTGGGTTCATTGACTTTTTAGACCTTGGCTGCAGCTTGGGTCACGTAGTCTTGTCTGTGAATTCTTTTCTCACAGGTTTTATGCCCTTGGGTCAGAAGTGGGCGTAACTGCCTTTAGGGCAATTCTCTGGGCGTACCAAGTTAATGAGGGCAAGGTCTAGATTTCACTCAAATCCAATTTTAGACAACTTAACATTTAATCTTTACCAAAACATTCCCTTTGATTTGGTCATTTTGCACATAACGTACAATGTAGGATCATCAAACATATACTAGGAAAACGCTTCACGTTACAATGTTTTCGTAATAACGTCATCTATTAACCTTTAATAACAAAACAAAAATGATATACATTTTCATATTTCATCTATCGTCATGACCACAATTGTGGCTGACGGAAACCCTTGTTCCAAAGTCCCTTTTTTTAATGTTTAATGTTCTGAGGCTGGTTCTCCATAGTAACAGGACAAAGGACTGTCTGTGGCCTGAGATTTACCAGGGGCGTGAGGGGTCATAAAACCCCCACATCTTCAGACCCCTAGATCTCTCCTCCTCTGTTGGGGTTGAGAGATAATCTGTAGGGTTGGGGTCTCCTGTAACCTGACCTGATCAGGACAGTCATGACAAGATATAATCTAACTCTATATTCAACTCCAGAGATGATTCAGTATGCTATAGGGGTTTTTCTACCAAAGAGAGGAGAGAGAGGGGGGTGATTATCCAACCTATTAAGATATACCATATCTAATTACATTTCTATGGTCTAACCCAACTCGGAGTCTGAGATAACCCTGTGTTCTGTAAGATTTGTTGTATTAAAGAGAGAAAAGAGAGTGGGCATCCAAACCATCTCCACAGAGATGATTCACTATTGCATTCCTAACAACTTTCCTGTCTTAATTGGTCTATTTGTTTAATTGATTAGCTAAACTAATTTTTACCTCTATTAGATTTGCGCCTCATGATCTACCCTGATGATCTTCTCAGATACAGCTAGGGCCCAAAAGACAATCAGCATATCCAGCAGCATTTCCCCCACCCAATGATACGCCTGGTGCCAAAACTACTAAACAAATGGATTTAATTGGACAATTACAATGCCAGATTGTATATGCTCCTTGATAAATAGTTTTCTACCCTCAGAGTCTCAGACAAAAGCTAGAGTCATTCTGGGAAGTCACACTTCCTAAATCTACATTGGCCTCATGGCTTTCTTATGTCATCGGCCGGCAAATATAGGTTTATGGTGGATACAGTGTCTGACAGTCTTCTACCCTATAGTACGTATTACAATATTTTCAAGTGTTGCACATGTAAAGTAGTCTTAAATTCTTACACAGTATGACGTGCATATCTTTGTCATGCACTGTATAACCTCTCCCGTCACTCAATTTCAATTCAAGGCGCTTTATTGGCATGGGAAACATATGTTAACATTGCCAAAGCAAGTTAAGTAGATATTACACAAAAGTGAAATAAACAATAAAAATTAACAGTAAACATTACACTCGCCTGCTACACTAACTACTTCTCAGATAGAGTTCAGTGTGTCAAGTCGGAGGGCCTGTTATCCGGACCTCTGGAAGTCGCTATGGGGGTGCCACAGGGTTCAATTCTCGCTGCCCAGACCCGCCCGCCCGACTAGCATCACTACTCTGGACAGTTCTGACTTAGAATATGTTGACAACTACAAATACCTAGGTGTCTGGCTAGACTGTAAACTCTCCTTCCAGACTCACATTAAGCATCTCCAATCCAAAGTTAAATCTAGAATCGGCTTCCTATTTCGCAACAAAGCCTCCTTCACTCATGCTACCAAACATACCCTCGTAAAACTGACTATCCTACCGATCCATGATTTCGGCGATGCCATTTACAAATTAGCCTCCAACACTCTACTCAGCAAATTGGATGCAGTCTATCACAGTGCCATCCGTTTTGTCACCAAAGCCCCATATAATTGTCACGTTCGTTGTATTGATTGTTTTTCTGCTCTTTTCACACCATATTTCTACTTGCACATCCTCATCTGCACATATATCACTCCAGTGTAAATTGCTAAATTGTAATTACTTTGCCACTATGGCCTATTTATTGCCTTACCTCCTTAATTAATTTGCACACACTGTATACAGATTTTTTTTCTTCTGTGTTATTGACTGTACGTTTGTTTATCTCATGTGTAACTCTGTGTCGTTGTTTTTGTCGCAATGCTTTGCTTTATCTTGGCCAGGTTGCAGTTGTAAATGAGAACTTGTTCTCAACTGGCCTTCCTGGTTAAATAAAGGTAAAATAAAAAAAACTCCCAGAAGTTCCAAAATAATAAAGACATTTCAAATGTCATATTATGTATATACAGTATACAATGTAACAATGTGCAAATGGTTAAAGTACAAAGGGGAAAGTAAATAAACATAAATATGGGTTGTATTTACAATGGTGTTTGTTCTTCACTGGTTGACGTTTTCTTGTGGCAACAGGTCATAAATCTTGCTGCTGTGATGGCACACTGTGGTATTTCACCCATTAGATTTAATTTTTGGGGGATCTGGGTAATCTGAGGGAAATATGTGTCTCTAATATGGTCATACATTTGACAGGAGGTTAGGAAGTGCAGCTCAGTTTCCACCTCATTTTGTGGTCAGGGTGCACATAGCCTGTTTTCTCTTGAGAGCCAGGTCTGCCTACAGTAATCTTTCTCAATAGCAAGGCTATGCTCACTGAATATGTACAGAGTCAAAGTTTTCCCTGACGTTGGGTCAGTCACAGTGGTCAGGTATTCTGCCACTCACTCTCTCTCTTTCTCAGATTCCACCAAGAAGCTGAAGGATGTTCTGGGGGAGTTTCACGGTGAAGGAGTCCTCTCCAAGTACAATCCTGAGCAGGTACTGTATGTCTCTGCCTCACCCCTTTCCTCCCTTACACCTCTCCTCTCCCCTCCTCCTTGTCCCTCCTCTCCTCTCACCCCAGTTCTCCTCTCCTCTCCTCCTTGTCCCTCCTCTCCTCTCACCCCAGTTCTCCTCTCCCCTCCTCCTTATCCCTCCTCTCCTCTCACCCCAGTTCTCCTCTCCTCTCCCCTCCTCCGTGTCCCTCCTCTCCTCTCACCCCAGTTCTCCTCTCCTCTCCCCTCCTCCTTGTCCCTCCTCTCCTCTTACCCCAGTTCTCCTCTCCCCTCCTCCTTGTCCCTCCTCTCCTCTCACCCCAGTTCTCCTCTCCCCTCCTCCTTGTCCCTCCTCTCCTCTCACCCCAGTTCTCCTCTCCCCTCCTCCTTGTCCCTCCTTTCCTCTCACCCCAGTTCTTCTCTCCTCTCCCCTCCTCCTTGTCCCTCCTCTCCTCTCACCCCAGTTCTCCTCTCCTCTCCCCTCCTCCTTGTCCCTCCTCTCCTCTCACCCCAGTTCTCCTCTCCCTTCCTCCTTATCCCTCCTCTCCTCTCACCCCAGTTCTCCTCTCCTCCCCTATTTTTTCCTCCCCTACCCTTCCTGAGGGAGATCAATAGATTAGTTATGTTATTAAGACCCTGGCTATCCCATGACTCAGTCCTTAGCTCCATCACTGAAACGCTTAGTCATCCCCTCCATTTAGAGTGCAATGAGGTGAGAAACACTTCCTCCCTCCCTTGCCCTCACAATCAACATGCCTCTGACGCCCTTTAGCCTCCACACGTTACGTCATCATGGTAACGAGGATAGGCGGCGCTGTCATTCTATTATGGTCTGTCTGGATGGGTCACCACTCCACTTCCCCTGTCCCTAACCCTACTCATTTCTAATCTCCTGCCCCCTTTCCTTCTAATAACTCCAGCATCGTGACATGAGTAACAGCCTCACAGCGGCTGGATGGCGCCATCAGAGCCCCAGTCGCACTCAGACATCATGTGGCCTGTGGTGTGATCACCAGACCCAGTGAGGGCAGGCGAAGGGCTGCTGGTATTCTCTGCATTGTGTGGCAAGGAGCGAGGTAACTCTTGTGCTCGTGTAATCCATTAGTCGTTCTCTTGGTGACTCATCAATCCTTGCCTGTTCTGGAAGCTGCCTTGAACGGCGGTGACAAACCATCAGTGGAGTTGCCCCCCCCGCCTCCGACCGCCTCCGACTGTATTTCTTCATGACAGATGAGCGATAAGGCGGACAGGGGACTGTAAATTAAAGGGTGGAGGTGTTTCCACACACATACACATACACACACACACACACTTTCCACGGGAGGCACTGACGGAGGGAACATCAATCAGATGGAGTATAATTTATGACTGTGTCATTCAGTTGAGCTCATCTTGCTGTGAGACTGTCATCCCTGAGGATGTATGTCACTTTAGTGACCGAGGACCCCAGGAGTGACAAGAACTAATGTTCCTTTAATACATCTTGAGAACACAGACAGGAGTGGGAGCCAGGGTTGAACATGTATTGAGAACACAGACAGGGTTGGGAGTCAGGGTTTAATATGTATTGATAATACAGGCAGGGTTGGGAGTCAGGGTTTAATATGTATTGATAATACAGGCAGGGTTGGGAGTCAGGGTTTAATATGTATTGATAATACAGGCAGGGTTGGGAGTCAGGGTTTAATATGTATTGATAATACAGGCAGGGTTGGGAGTCAGGGTTTAATATGTATTGATACTACAGGCAGGGTTGGGAGTCAGGGTTTAATATGTATTGATAATACAGGCAGGGTTGGGAGTCAGGGTTTAATATGTATTGATAATACAGGCAGGGTTGGGAGTCAGGGTTTAATATGTATTGATACTACAGGCAGGGTTGGGAGCCAGGGTTTAATATGTATTGATAATACAGGCAGGGTTGGGAGCCAGGGTTTAATATGTATTGATAATACAGGCAGGGTTGGGAGTCAGGGTTTAATATGTATTGATAATACAGGCAGGGTTGGGAGTCAGGGTTTAATATGTATTGATACTACAGGCAGGGTTGGGAGCCAGGGTTTAAAATGTATTGATAATACAGGCAGGGTTGGGAGCCAGGGTTTAACATGTATTGATAATACAGGCAGGGTTTGGGGCCAGGGTTTGCTGTGCTGACGTGGTGGAGTGTGGTGGTTTGCCCTGTGCTCTGGTGAGAGGTTTTCTGTAATAGATATAGTGAAGTTTTTTGATGCAATTTAAAAAAAAATCTTTCTCATGGCTTTATTGGCTCAGGTAGAAAGGCCTCTTCCCCTCAACCTGAACTTTCACCCCAATCATAACCTTTACCCTCATCCTGACCTTTTACCCCCAACATAACCTCTCTCTGTCATGACTGCATGTGCCAGACATGCATTCACAGCTGTCCAATTTTAACCATAAATATATCCAAATGGTGAGTATGATGACACGCCTCGCTAGCGTGTACAATTTTTTTTTACCCTCTTGTTGTGTTGGCATGGGTTCCACAATGAATTTGATTGATTTGTCAAGGCCATCACTGCTAGCAGGGAGATGTAGACAGCTTGATGGAGACATTCCAGAAATGCCTATCAAATCCTTGTGGGTGCTCTTATTGCAGACAAGCATGTCTTTCTCACGACATGACCTTACGACTCTTATTTGTTTTTTGGGATTTGTTTTTGGAAAGTGTGCATTTTTCTCAAAATCTGCTGTAAAGTAAATTAAGTGAATCTTTTGGTAGCTTCACCAAATAAGGAGAAGAGAGGAGGAGTGATATGAATGATGGTTCCGCAGGTCTGGCCTGCCAGCCCACTGCTCTCTCTCTCTCTCTCTCTGCCTCTGTCTGTCTGTCTCTGTCTGTCTGTCTGTCTCTCCCTCTCTCTCTATCTCTCTCAGGGTTAGATCCACGGCACAGAGCCCAGGGAGGATCAGTAAGACACTGAACTGAATAGAGAGTTGCTATTAAGATGGGTAGTAGACTGATAGAAACTGATAGAAAGGGTTGCTAGGTAACCTGAATTAATGCTTTATGTTCCAAAACGTTTGTGTTTTGAATGACTAATACATAGCGCATACAAGTTAATTAGTTTCATACATATTTGGTGTGAACTGTGGCACACAGATATTGTCAGTAAAAAGTTCAGAGATTGGATGTTTAAGTACATGTGTGGGTGTTGAGAGAAAGAGGACTAGCTTTCAAAAGAGCCTCGGGCAGTAAGAATGTTATGACATCACGCCTGATTAACCCTAACCACTGCTGCCGCTTACTACTGCTGCCAACCCCATGTCTCCTTACCCCCCCCCCCCACTATGATGTAACCCCATGTCTCTTTACCCCCCCCACTATGATGTAACCCCATGTCTCCTTCTTACCCCCCCCCCCCCCCACTATGATATAACCCCATGTCTCCTTACCCCCCCCACTATGATGTAACCCCATGTCTCCTTCTTACCACCCCACTATGATGTAACCCCATGTCTCCTTACCCCCCCACTATTATGTAACCCCATGTCTCCTTCTTACCCCCCCCCCACTATGATATAACCCCATGTCTCCTTACCCCCCCCCCCCACTATGATGTAACCCCATGTCTCCTTAACCCCCCCCCCCACTATGATGTAACCCCATGTCTCCTTCTTACCCCCCCACTATGATGTAACCCCATGTCTCCTTCTTACCCCCCCCCCCACTATGATATAACCCCATGTCTCCTTACCCCCCCCACTATGATGTAACCCCATGTCTCCTTCTTACCCCCCCACTATGATGTAACCCCATGTCTCCTTACCCCCCCACTATTATGTAACCCCATGTCTCCTTCTTACCCCCCCACTATGATGTAACCCCATGTCTCCTTACCCCCCCACTATGATGTAACCCCATGTCTCCTTCTTACCCCCCCACTATGATGTAACCCCATGTCTCCTTCTTACCCCCCCCCCCCCCCCCACTATGATATAACCCCATGTCTCCTTACCCCCCCACCATGATGCAACCCCATGTCTCCTTCTTACCCCCCACTATGATGTAACCCCATGTCTCCTTACCCCCCCACTATTATGTAACCCCATGTCTCCTTCTTACCCCCCCACTATGATGTAACCCCATGTCTCCTTCTTACCCCCCCACTATGATGTAACCCCATGTCTCCTTCTTACCCCCCCCCCACTATGATATAACCCCATGTCTCCTTACCCCCCCCCCACTATGATGTAACCCCATGTCTCCTTCTTACCCCCCCACTATGATGTAACCCCATGTCTCCTTACCCCCCCCACTATTATGTAACCCCATGTCTCCTTCTTACCCCCAAACTATGATGTAACCCCATGTCTCCTTACCCCCCCCACTATGATATAACCCCATGTCTCCTTACCCCCCCCCAATATGATGTAACCCCATGTCTCCTTCTTACCCCCCACCCCCACTATGATATAACCCCATGTCTCCTTACCCCCCCCATTATCATGTAACCCCATGTCTCCTTCTTACCCCCCCACTATGATGTAACCCCATATCTCCTTCTTACCCCCCCACTATGATGTAACCCCATGTCTCTTTCTTACCCCCCCACTATTATGTAACCCCATGTCTCCTTCTTACCCCCCCACTATGATGTAACCCCATGTCTCCTTACCCCCCCACTATTATGTAACCCCATGTCTCCTTCTTACCCCCCCACTATGATGTAACCCCATGTCTCCTTCTATTATGTAACCCCATGTCCCCACTATGATATAACCCCATGTCTCCTTACCCCCCCCCCCCCCACTATGATGTAACCCCATGTCTCCTTCTTACCCCCCCACTATGATGTAACCCCATGTCTCCTTACCCCCCCCACTATTATGTAACCCCATGTCTCCTTCTTACCCCCCCACTATGATGTAACCCCATGTCTCCTTACCCCCCCACTATGATATAACCCCATGTCTCCTTACCCCCCCCACTATGATGTAACCCCATGTCTCCTTCTTACCCCCCACCCCCACTATGATATAACCCCATGTCTCCCTACCCCCCCCCCATTATGATGTAACCCCATGTCTCCTTCTTACCCCCCCACTATGATGTAACCCCATATCTCCTTCTTACCCCCCCACTATGATGTAACCCCATGTCTCTTTCTTACCCCCCCCACTATGATGTAACCCCATGTCTCCTTCTTACTCCCCCACTATGATGTAACCCCATGTCTTCTTCTCTCCCTTTCTCTCCCCCCCCCCCCCCCCCCCCGCCTCCCCACTGTCAAACAGAAGCAAGACGTTCTCAACCAAGTAAGCCACAGCCCCTGTTGGGGGTCTGCATGGTCTGTGGTTTCTGTGTCTTACTCTACAGACTGCACGTAACATACTGAACCCTGTATCATCAGAGACACCAACCCAACCCGCTGTCACCACCAGTCAGAGGGCACAGGTTAAAGATTAGGGGTCAGGTCCAGTGCTGATTTTTTGTGTCTAACATACTGCATGTAACATACATAACTCTATCCCATCAGAGACGTTTGTAACATGACGTACTGCGGTACCAATAATGCTCTCTCACCCAATCCCAGGTCAAAGGTCAGGGTTCAGGGTTCAGGTCCCATGCTACTTTCTGATGCTCAACTTACCAACATGTAACAACAGTGTATCCATAATTCAGGAATGTTGTGTTTTGTTTTTCAACGGCAAGGCTAATGGCACCGATCACTGTGTGAATGCCAGTTCAGACAACCTCATGCTGTTTCTGTAAAGGTATCTTGCCTGAGGAATCTCGTTCAGGCATTTTACTGTGTCTGCCTGCTGATGAAGTGACTCAGGATTGTTTCTGTGTACTGTCTGTTTCACTCACATTAAACTTTTAAAGGTTGGCTAAAATGTCAGCCTACGATCCAGCTGATTTATGTTTCTCCAAATGAATGATTTCCTGACTCTTCTCAGCTGTATGGTTTTATTCAGAGTCCCAAAAGCAATGTGTGATCGTCATGCTCTTTAGAGAGGTGATTGAATATGACCTACTAATCTCAAATGCAATACTGCAGATCACCAGTAAAACTCTCAGCATTACAATTCAGGAAAACCCATTTTCTAAAGGTTTCATTCCTCTTATATACAGATGTTCAGCATTATGCCTCCTACTGGGCACACACTGGTTGAATCAACATGGTTTCCAGGTCATATCAATGAAAT